>NW_017732347.1:386966-396833 GCF_001890085.2 Hipposideros armiger | reverse complement strand
CTCTGCTTCTCTTTCCACTCTTTTTGTCTCTGCTTTGCTTCATTCTGAACTCATGCTCCCTTCATGTAGTAAACAAACAGCATGGCCGTCAACAGTCCCAGACCCGCACTCTCTCAGCTTAGCAAGCCCACTGGGGAGAGACGGATTTCTCTCAATAGCTATATATCAACCAAGGAAAAGACTCTAATGATTCTGCTTGCATTCCATCCCCATTTCTGAACCAGCCACGAGTACCAGAGTGATAGGATATGTGCCCACCCAGGGGCAGGATGAAGGGGCTCAAGCCTCACAACTGAGAGTCCCAAATAAGACCACGTGAAATGGGGGGAGGGGACATCCCCCAAAGTAATAGGGATGCTAGGCAGAGAAACGCAACATGGCTGCTGTGCCGTATGTGGCTTACGACTCATGTCCAACAATTGCCGAAGGAAATGAAAGGAGGAAGAAGGCATTTGGGTGGTGCAGACAGTAGCACTTAAACCAGCCTTCCCTGAAGGATGGGAAATAAGTGGCATAGATCATCAGAGAGAATCTCTGTGAGGACAAAGAACTGAGAAAGTGCAGGGTGTGTTCGAAACTACTAGTGACATGACTGCAATTAACCTCACATCTTTAAACTTTTTTATAGTGATGCATTTATGTTCATGTTTATCTTTCGTTTAGGCAACCGATACTGGTTTTCCGTTTTCATGCTAATAGAAAATTTCCGTTTAAAAATAACTTTAAGTAAAAAAGTAAGTTAGCTGAAAGAAAAATAATAAGCAAATAATAATAATACAGACTTAGGTAGCTGTGGACAAATTAATACATGTGTTATGCCAATCACTGAGGTACGAGAAATATTGGCTTACTATATAAACAGAACTTTCTCTCCCCACGGAGCAGTAAAAACCAGTAACTTCGATTGCTTGTCCATATGGTATGTCTGGCAAGCTAAACATTATGCCTCTCATTGTGTGAATGGCAAAGTGTCAGCCCAGGTCACCAAATAGATCTGTAATAAGATCCTAGAACCCCCAGCTTCTGACTGGCAACACCTATGCCCTAGACATAATTGTGTCTCATGGCAAAAGGGGAGAGCCAGCATTCCAGGACATTGGCCCACTGTATTACTCTGAGTTTCAGAGACACTCACACAAAGGGAGGGTTGATGTGAAAATTGCTCATCCCAGAGTTGGCCAGGCTGATTGTCCTTGAAAACAGAGGGACCTATTCTCCGTGGTCACCCAAGGCCAGCTGGCTCCAAGGAGTACCAGCCATCTCTCTGGGGCCAGAGTTTCCCCAGCTGATCTCCACATGTACCCACATGTAAAGTGGCAGCTGGGCCCTCAGTCGGATGACTGCTTGGTTTTACAATTAGCTACCAATTTCAGCCAGAGATAATCTAAGGATTCCTATTATTGTCCATCCACCTTTTCAATTATTTTCTCTAGGCCAAAGCAAGAAGACATCAGGGTTTTGACGTGGATCGAGATACCAAAAATCTGAACAAAGCCTGCAAAGGAATGGGTATGAAAGATATTTGGTTTGCTAACTTACTTTTGAAGTTGATTAAATTTGATCTCATATCTAACTTTCCCATGATCTTAGGAAGATGACCCCCAGTTATCTCGTGTCTTCCAAGCTAATCAAAGTTGATTATGTCTAAGGTTCTCTTTATAAAAGATCCCAAAGTTAAAATTGGATCCTATTGCCTTTCAGCATTCAATATAATAATCAGAAATGGGACATTATGACCTTTAATTTGACCTGGAGGTAGAAAAAGCTTATGAGAAGTATAGTTCATGCAATCCTAGTATCATCTAAACCCCTCTGATCCCTTTCATGGGGATCAGGTGGGAATCAGGTCTGATGAGAACTGGATTAGGGATCTGAGAGCTGCATCTAGAAGTTGATCAGGTGAACGTAAAACTGTGGTCAAGGTCAAGAATCAAGGGTCAAAACTGGAGAAGTTGTTTATATCCAGGCCTAAGGTTGAGTGCATGGCCAACAGTTGGAGACTAAGCAACAGATCAGGAGTAAGGTGACCCCAGTAACAATGTGGGACAAGGGAGAAAGCATCTAGGAATAAGGCCATGAAGAGAGGCTTTGGGACCCAAGGAAATGCCTAATGAACTAAGGTTCTCGTCCCAGAGTATGGGTTATAGTATATTCATGTAACCATCATCACTAATTTCAGAACATGCTCATCATCCCCACAAGGAACCCCACAACCATTCGCAGCCACTCCCCACTCTCCCCTCCCTTCAGCCTCAGGCAATCACTAATCTACTTCCTGTCTGTATGGATTTGCCTATTCTGGACATTTCATATAAATGAAATCATACAATATGTGACCTTTTGTGTCTGGCTTCTTTCACTTGGCATAACGTTCTGTAAAAACAAGTTCTAGGTTTTTACTTGAAAGTAAATTTGGGGAGATTTACTTTCCTAGGAACGGGTATTGTGGTAGAATAAATATAGTCATAAATTCTTTGTGTGACTCCAGAGGAAAGGACTGGGATCCATGGTAGAAATCTAATAAGACATAGTTTGTTTCAATATAAGGGACTATCTAGTATAGAATAGTCTGCCTTTGCCCAAGAAATGTTGGAGAAGTCCCAGGAGAGTCGGGGTTGGAGAAGATCGGGAAAGGAAGCGGTAGAAGGGATTTCTACATAGTAAGTATTCTGGAATAAATGAGAGAGAGAGTGAGAGACAGAGAGAGAGAGAGGGATGACAACTAGGTTGCTTGGTTTGGGGGCATCAGTGGAAAGCTCAGGAGAGAAGAGCTGTTCCTTGCTCATATCCTGACCTGGCCAGTCTTGGACAACAGCTGTCTGGAGACATGTTTAACAGGAAGTGGCAGGATGTTTATAGTTCTGATGTTTGCAGAGTGGCTGAGCCAGCCTCACAGGTGCACTTCCCTGCTGCCTCCCAAATGAGGTCCTGACACCTGGATGTGGGTTGGAAATGAGAGCTGAAGTGGGTGTAGGAATGATTCAGCCGCAGCGAAGGAGAAATCCCCGCGTTCTCAGCCACCATGCACGTTTAGTGCAGCAAGCACAGGTGGGGCACCTACTGAATGGCTTAAGTCCTGCAGTGTCCTCTCCCTGCTTTTGGATGTGGCTACAAGGTGGGACCACTCTCGTGCTGGTTACTCTTGTAGAGCACCTCCTATGTGCCAAGGGCTATGCTGGGTACTGACGACACATCACCTTGTGTAACCTTCCCAACAACCCTGAGAAGTTGTATTATAACAACCTCACAGATGAGAATGCCGAGGCTCAGAGGTTAAATATTTTGCCCAAGGCCAAAGAGTTATGAAATGAAAAGTGGGCAATCAGAAACTAGCGCCACCTTGGAAAGCTGTGATTTGGCTGAAGGTTTAGAATTGCAACCTCTCCTAATAAATGCAAGCCAAAGCAAAACTTGATCATTGGCAAAATGTGTCAGCGAAACCATGCACCCGTCTCAGTGATACACCATCCCTTCCACGGCCGGATGTCATTGTCTAGAGCCATGCAGTCCAATAGCTCACAAAGGTGAGCCATAGAAGACACTTTATACGTTTTTGAGAAACCAAACTTTAAAAGAAAAACGAAAACAGGTGAAATTAATGCTAATAGTATACTTTCGTTCATTTAATACTGTGTCAAAAATATCATTTCAACAGACAATCCATACAAAAATTAATGAGGTATTTGACATCCCTTTTTTTTCTCACATTAAGTCTTCAAAATATAGGTACCCTGCAGGTACAGAACATTTCAACTTGGATCAGCCACACGTCAAGTCCTCAGCAGCTGCATGCTATTCACTGCATTGGGCATAGCAGGTCTAGAGGTCCCATATATTCAAAAGATTACGTATACTTTCCACCCACTCACCTACCTACACAATTCAAAATAATATGAATTCTATACCATAAGACAATATCTGAGTTTTCCAAAGAGTAATAACATGAAGATTTCCCTGCTGTTTCTTTGGTGCCCCTGCTTTTCTGGGTCCTAAGTACCTGCCTGGTCTGGGTCTCGTGGTTAACCCACAACGGCCCTCTGTTCTCCCCCCAGAGCGGAACCTCTTTGTCAGGCCTTCCTCTCAGGGCCTTGTGCCCCCTGCTGCTCCATCCCAGCACAGCCCCTCTGAAGAGAATGCATGGACCCCAACATCCATTATCTTCTCTGAAATGTAAAAGGATGTTTGTCATTCTTCCTCCCAGAAACACAGAAACAGACGCTTAGAGAGAAAAGCTGTCTTGGAGGTTATCCAGTCCACAGCTTCGCAAACCTTACCGTGCATTTGAGTCCTCAGGGGCTGTGGGGAGTAGGTAGGGTCTGCGCGGGAGGTTCTGAGTGGTTTCTGAGATAAGTTCCCAGCTGATGCTGCTGCTGCAGGCCGTGGGACCATGCTTTGGGGAGCAAGATCTAGCGCATCTGAAATCCACAGAGACTAAGCTGTGCTGTTCAAGCCACACAAGAGCGGAGTCAGGCCTCGTGACCCTGCGCCCAGTGTTCTTTCCACTCCCCGTGGACGGGAGTGAACTTCAGGCCGAGCTGCTGCTCTGCCGCTGACGGGTGCCATGACCTCAGTTTTCTCATCTGCAAAATGGGGCTAATAATGTTTCCTCACAGGGAGGCGCTGAGGATAAAGCAGGCAGCACAGCGCCCAGCACCTCCCTGGCCCTCGCTATATGCTAATCTCTTGAACAATATGCTCAGATCCAAACTCCCCACAAAGCTCATTCGATCCATATGAGCAGTGAGTGGGTCCACCCCAAGTGGTCTTTGTTCTCCATGGCTGAGGGTGTACCAGGTGGAATGGTGTCCCCCCCCTCCCAAATACATGCCCCTGGAACTTGTGATGTGACCTTATTTGGGAAAAGTGTCCTTCCAGATGTAATTAAAGATCTTGAGATGAGATCATCCTGGATTACCTGGGCAGGCCCTAAATCCATTGACAGGTGTCCTTAGAAGAGAAGACACACAGGGAGAAGGCCATGAGAAGACAGGCAGAGATGGGGGTGATGCAGACAAACCAAGGAATGCTGGGGAGTGCAGGCAGCCTCCAAAAGACGGAAGTGGCAATGAACTGATTCTACCCTGAGCCTCTGGGGGCAGTGTGGCCCTGCTGACGCCATGATTGCAGACTTCTGGCCTCCAGAATTGTGAGGGAGTAAATGGCTGTTGTTTTAAGCCACCTAGTTCGTGGTCATTGTTACAGCAGCCTCAAGAGACTAACACAGTGGGCAAGTGGAAAATAATGACCCTCCCACACAGGCAAAATTCTCCCTCATTTGTTACTGCATCTTTGTTCCCTGCACCTCCGTTTCCAAAGGAGAAACTAAGGGACTGGGAAGCCCAGTGGTGTGAGCAGAAGAGACTGGCCCTCGGGCACCAGAAATGGGGCTGCAGCCCCCAGGCTCAGCGAGGCAGGCTGTGGCCGGCGTTTGGAGCCTCTGGGGAGAGCTGAGCCCCTGGCCCCTGGTTCACTGTGTGGAACCCTCATCTGGCACATGGGCCCCTGCTGTGAAGTGGAGGGTACTTCAACCCCAGTGGCCTCCATCCTGCTGAAACCCAGCTCAGTGTCTTCCCAGAAAATTGCTGGGAAAGCAAAACCCAGGAGGCCTGCGGCCCCCCCAAGGCTGATGGTCACCCCGTTCTGACCTCTGCCGTGTGATTACTCGACAGTGTCCCATGCATAGTCAGGGCTGAGGTTCCTTCTGTTCTCATATTTTAAAAAGCCTTTCCCAGAACCACTGGGGACTGGCCCCGGTGCCTCAAGCCATTGTAAATGTTTACAGGAAATTGTTCAGCAGCACAGACTGCTTATATGACATGCATATTGTGAAATGTAACATGAGGTCACTGTTCAGTAAATCGTTTCTTGGTTGGGTACTGTGAACGGCTCCCAGGAAAACCCTGCGACCTGGACTCAAAGAGCTTGAGCAAAATCTAGTTATTTCCACGCTGCCCCCTCCCCCACCTCCAGGCTGTCGCTGAGCCATCCCAACGACTGCTTTGCTTTCTGATCTCTCTTTTTAAAGCATTACAGGAAGGAAAGTCTAAAAAACATTATTATTTTTTTTAACTTGAACTCGATTTTCTTGAATTATCCAGATGCGAGTGGACTATGGCATCAGAACATTTCCTATGGTCCTGGGTTTCCTATGTGTCCCTGCTACCTTCAGCCCACCTGAGTAGCACATGCAGCTTAGAACAATGCAGAGACAAGGTTCAGTTATAATGCAGTGCAAACTTCTCCATTCATTCATTCATTCATTCATTCATTCATTCATATATGTATGCATGCATTTAAACATGCATTCATTCAGCAAGTCATCTGATAAATATTGAGAGACTTCTACGTGACGATAGCAGTGAGCAGAACCTTGCCCCCATGGAACTTGCAATGTGGCATGGCAGGACAGAGAAGGAGAACAAGCCATGTGAGAGTCACAGAGGTAGAAAAAGTACCTCATCCATCCCAGAATAGTTCAGAGAGTTAAGTACTAACGGAAGAGTGGGAGTGAGAGTGAGGACCACAGATAACGGTGTTCCAGGTAGAGGGAACAGCCCCTGCAGAGACCCAGCGGTAAGAAAGAAACTGCAAGTCATTCACAGAGTTGACGGAAAGGGGGCCTGGGAGAGGGTGAGTGGGGATGGATAAGACTTTGAGAGGCAAGTAGGAACTAATCCAAAAGGCTTTATATGCCCCTCTAAAGAGTTGAGGCTTTATTCTGGACTTGAAGGGGCCTGTATTGAAAGGTTGGGATACAGAAAGGTCATTCTGGGGACAGTGACTGCTGATTGGAAAAGGTGAGCGTAAGGCAGGGACCCCATGTGGGGGTCAGGAGTTCTGCTGAGTGATGTGACAGAGGTGAGGATGGAGAGAAATGGGTGATCTGAGAGAGATTATACTAAGGAGGTGAATTAGTGAGGTTTTCATGGTGACTAATTGGCTGAGACATGAGGGAAAAGACAGAGCCAGGAATGAGCCCCAGATTCCTGGCTGGCACAGCACAGACTGGGCCACCTGGGAGGCAGGCAGGCTCCTTGCAGGAATGACAGTGGTAAGGGGCCAGGCCTGAGATGTGTGTGTGTGGCGGGGGGTGGGGGGGACTTAGGCCTGCGCAGCAGCAACTCACATGGCAAGAAAGGGGAGTATTCAAGAGATTTTTAGGAGAAAAAGAAGAAATCCCTTTTGAAGTGAGATTTCTGGCACTCATAAATTAAAAGAAAATAATGTCACAAAGGAAGTAACCGGATACACATTACGTAGGTGAAGTCTGCAGGAGGAAATGAAGAGGAACGGCATCAATAACGGTGTTGGAACTGAACCAGAATGAGGCAGGCAATTAGCCCTTAACTAGTTTTACAAGTGAGCTCATCCTAGAACGTTCTGTTTCTCCAACTGGAATCAAACAACTAGATCTTCCCCAAATTGTAAAGGTGGAACTGATCTTGAAACTAAGTGAACACTCTACCACCATAGTCAATTTAAAACATTTGCATCACCTCAGAAAGAAACTGCCTACTCCTTAGCTATCATTCCCTTACCCACCCCATCCCCAGCCACCAATCTCTTGTCTGTCTGTCTATATTTCCCTTTTCTGGACTTTGATATGATGGACTCGTTTAATACGTGGTGGTCTGCGATTGGCTTCACTTAGCATAATGTTTTCAAGGTTCATTCATGTTGGGGCATTTCTTTTTTCTGGCCAAATAATGCTCCATTGGATGGATATATCGCATTTTGTTTGTCCTTTGTCCAGTGATGGGCATTCAGGTTGTTTCCACCTTTTTGCTGTTATGAATGATGCTGCAATGAACATTTATGTACCCGTTTTGTGTGGGCACTCGTTTCATTTCTCTTGGGTATATACCTAGGAGTGAAATTCAGGAACAGGCTATACTCCTTCCGCTTCTCACCACAGTGCCTAGCCCTGTGCTTCATGCAATGCGAGGCCTCCGTGGATATTTGTCAAGTGACTGAAAAGAATACAGTTCACCCCAAAACATTAAAGTAAAGGGTCCATGTAGGTTCCCCTGGAGCCACTGACCACCATCTTGGCTTCCTCAGACCTGACGAAAACAAACCTCCCTCTTGTTTCTGGCCACTCTCACTTTGTTTCTTTCTCCTGCACTCCAGGAACCGATGAAGCAACCATCATTGAAATCTTATCAAGCAGGACATCGAATGAGAGGCAACAAATAAAGCAAAAGTACAAGGCAACGTACGGCAAGGTGACTCCAAGGGTCCTGGCAAGCATGCACATGGCCTTGGCCATGGCGGTCTGTGCTTCCTGTACATTTCCCCAGGCAGTGGAGACCATCTGTACAGCTTTACTGAGTTAGCCCAAGAGGGGAAAATGGGATAACTATTTAAAACTTTAATTGACTTTAGAAAAACCAAAATTGCCTGTGAATTTAATAGCCTGTAGAATCAATACTCATTTTTAAAATTGACTTCATTTTTCTATTAGTCCTTCTATCATTTTTTTCTACTCCTTTGGACTAATTCCATGTATTAACTTACAGGTAGGCCTGTGATTTGAAAATCAGCTTTCACAGGCGGGTCTGTATATACGAATTCATTTATTCAGCTGTCTTCAAGAATAATATATTCTTCATAAGTAATTGTTACAGAAAACAAACAAAAAAAACCCAAAAACCTTCATTTCATTTAGCATCAACACCTTTTTTCTTTGTTTCTTTTCTTTCATTTTTGTTGTTGTTGTTATTGATGGTGTTATGTATAGAAATCTTTAAGTGCATTAGGCTTTCTATTTTCTTTATTAATATATAGTGACCACAATTTAATGTTTCCTGAACGTCCTTAGCATGATCAGTATGCAAAATGAATATTAATTACTGTGCTATGTTCTAATCCATATTTATAAAACCTTTACAGTTTCAATCACTCTATGCATAAATAGATACAGAGATGGAGTTTCTTACTTACTGGACATCGGGCAGGCAATCATCTCTTTAGGCCTCTGTCTCCTCACATATAGGAGAATGATAATTTACCTCCCTTCTCAGGTAGGATCAAGTAAGGCTAATGCCAGCACATTATCAGTAAAGGGAAGCTGTGCTAGGTATGCAAATTGGAAATAGGTTTCCAATTTGCAAAGAGTAAAAGTGGAGCTCGTCTGTTTATATGACTTACGCAAAATCACACACGTAGTAAGAAAAAGAACCAGGACTCACTCAAACCCAAGTCTCCTGACTGCAGGGCCAGTGTTCACTCCTAGAAAACCCATTGCCATGAGAAGAGCTATTTATTTACATGTCGGGTGGCCCAGATGGCGGTGCTTTTATAGTTCTGTTTCTCTCTTCACAATCAGGATTGTCAATGTCATTCGTTGATGACATTGATGAAAATAAGTGCATCTTCAGTTCAGCTGCACTGAATTGAATTGAATGATGTTGAACTTTCCTCCACATTAGTATGCCTCACTGTAGCAGCCTCTCGAGTGCTATGTCTACTTCCACCCTAGCAATAGGCAAGTCAGATACAGGTTTCTCTAGTTTCAGTGTGAAATAAAAGTTACTGGGTTGGAAGTGAGGGCTTTGGGCTCCGCTAAGGATAAAGTGGACGTGCCCCAGCACAAAACTTTGCAATACTAATGTCTGCTGATCATTTGCTCACTTTCCCGTTCTCAGCTATGTCCCAGGTGGCCGAGACTTGCCAGAGAGGTGAGCTAGAATCACAACAGCATGAAACTAGAAGATGTTAGAGACAAACAAGTCTAAGTCCTCAAGTCAACTAACTGAGTTCCAAAGAGAATACTCATCCCAAGGTGACACAGCTAAGCTAGCAGGAAAACCAGGACTGGAGCTCAGCTATCCTGAGCCGGCTTCTGTGTCCAAACAGAATGTCATC
>NW_017732347.1:360080-385211 GCF_001890085.2 Hipposideros armiger | reverse complement strand
AGACCTATCCCCTGTCCCTTGGGCACATGCCACCATGTCAGGAGCTGAAAAGAACATTTGCTAAGGCCCCAGTTGAAGCCCATATCTCTTTGGTTGCAGAAACCATGAAGGCCAAGGAATTCACAGAGAGTAAATCATTATTTGGAGACCCCTCCTCCATCCTCCACAACCACCTATCACAGTAGAACGGGAAGGCCCAGTAAGAAAAAGGCCAGAAAATCCCAATGTTCTTGAGGCCTCCAAGTAGGAAACAGAAGCAGTGGTTGGAGCAGACAGTAAAGAAAAACTGCAATGGCCCTCTGAAGCCACAGTGCTTTCTATGTCTGGGGTGCCATCAACCCTGAGCCGGTTCCTTCTGCTCAGCCTGTGCTGTCCAGCCATATTTCCTGGAGCACCCCCCCATGCTCCAAGCTACAGCTATAAACCCCTTTCCCAAGCTTCCTTGGATTTCTGTTTTTCACCACAAGATACTAGAAACCTTCCATTTCCAGGAGTTTCCCTTCAGGGCTGTGCCTTAGAGGAGGGTGGCCTTAGTTCAGTGCAACACACAACGTTCCCTGCTTAGCATTCTGGCCTTTTCCAGAAGCACCCCAGTCCCAGAGAAGAGACATCCGATATGGGGACAATCAGCAGCCTGCCTCCACAAGAAGGTTAATTTGATCATTATTTTTCTAATCTTATCTGACCACCTGCTGTTCCCCCACAGCCTCGTTTCTTTCAGGTTCTGGTCTCAAACAACAAGCAAAGTCCTTTATTTTCCATCAAATAGATCTGACAGTGAAAAGAAGAAAAGCAGAGAGAGAGAGCAAGCCCCAGGTTCAGGCAGACCCTGGTAGTGGGTTGGAAAGAGGAGAAAGGAGAGGGAGCTGCATAGACACAAGTGGTCAGCCTCCACCAGCCTTCCACCACCCTCCCTCCCACCAAAGCGCAGAGACAGTCTTCTCATGGCTACTGCCCCCCCCACCCCTCAATCTTCTCCCCATCACTGCACGCTGACTTTCATTATAAACAGCTTGCAGGTGATGCTGTGGGGAAACACCTGCTCTTACACGCTGCTGGTTCAAGTGTAAACGGAGGCAGCTCCTGAGTGGGCCACTTGGCAGCAGTCATTGAAATAGAAAGCGATTCTTCCCAGGACACACCTTAGAGAGAAAGTTGCACTCCTGCATGCAGCAAATGGTTTACTGAATGAAACCTTGTTTGAAGTCGAGAAAAACTGAAGCAACCTAAATGTCCATCAATCCGAGGCTGGCTAAACAGTGGCTTATTGTTAAGATGGAACATTTCCTATCTATTTCAAAAACACTAGGTGACTATGTATAAGCACAGCTGGAGCTCCAAGACACATGACTGAGTAAAAAAGTAAGCCAGAGCACAATGTGTACAATGTTCTACTTTTTAAACACATACCTGAAACAATTCTATTGTATATATTTCCAATAGCATCTATAGGTATACAAATGCAAAGAAAAATACTTGTGAAGATATGCACTGAACTTCTAACACTGACAATCCGGGTGGGGATGGGAGAGTGAAATGAGGTGAGGAGGTAGAGAAGCTTAGCTGTAGTATTTTCACCTTGCACTAAGGAGAACATATGCGTACTTTTATTTGTGTGCTTTGAAGTGTTTGCATGAAAGGGGCCCCTTCAACACCTCCAGGGACCTGCTCCAGGCCTCCGCCCTGACCCACAGGATGGTCCTCTTTGGAGAAGTCATGAAGGCATCCTGTGTCCAGAGGCAGGTCCTCTTCCCTGTGTGTGCCTCTCATAGCTTATCGATTAAACCACTGTGGAGTACTGATTTACTTTATTACCTTTCCTAGGAAATCATCGCCATTAAAGAGGCCTACCAGAGGTGTAAGTGACCTTTTGTTCTGACTTTGGGTAAAGAATGTTCTTTTCAAAATGTTTCTAGGAAATTAAATTGTCTTCTTTCTCCCCTCCTTTTTCCCTCTTCAAAAGTATTTGACAGGAGCCTTGAATCAGCTATCAAAGATGATACGAGTGGCAACCTAAAAAAAATTCTGGTGTCTCTGCTACAGGTAAGGGTAAAGAGGTCTCACCTGCTTTATAACCTTAGGAAATAGCCCTTGGCAACATGGTACCATGATGAAAAAGGCCACGTAGATAAACATTTCCTTCTTTTTATTAAAAAAGAGGGATCATTCACCCAGGCTCTCTCAGCCCAGCCCTGGGGAAATTATTCAATTGGGATTTCTCTCATGATAATAATTCACGTAGTCATTTGCAGTTTGCAATCCCTTTTTGTTAATGGCCCATCTCATTAAGCACCGCCACCTCATTTTCCCAGTGAGGAGACTCAAGCCTGGACAGAGGATGGGTAACCTGCCCAGATTTACACACAGTAAGGAAGACGCAGTCCAGGAGCCAGAACCAGACCATCTGAATCCAAACAGGGTCCTTTTCACAGCCCAGCTCTGCCCTTACTTCCAGGATCCACCCCAAGTCTCAGCCTATAAGAACTGCTGCGGGGAGCTTGGGCAGGAAAGTGGGGCTTTCAGAATCCTCCCTGCTAGGACACACCTCCTGGGCCTCCAGCCAAACAGCATCTGTACTCTCATTGATACACCCATCTTTATTAGCTTTGTGCATTTCCTGTTTCATTTCTCTCGATGTGGATAGACTGACAGCAGAGAACACGTGGAGCAGCTTTCCACTGTAATAGGAAGAATATACGAGTTCTGCTGTATAAACAAAATGCCACAACCTTAGGAGCTCAAAACAACATAGACCTATGATCTCGCCGTTTCTATAGGTCAGGAGTCCTGTCACAGGTTATGTGAGCCCTCTGCTCAGGGTCTCCAGGCTGGAACCAAGGCAGCCAGCGCTGCCGTTTCATCAGAGCACCTGGGTCCTCTTCCAAGCTCACTGGTTGTGGGCGGTTTTCAGGTTTTTTGCAGCTGTGTGACTGATGTCGCTATTTTCTTGCTAGCTGTCACCCAGAGACCACTATCAGCATTGAAAGGCTATCTGCAATTCCCTGGCATGTGCCCCCACAGACAGCTCAAAGCATGGCTTTTTGGGTTCTTTCAATCCAGCAGAAGCTCATCTCTCTGACTTGTTCCATCTCTGACCTTTTAAGAGCTCACTTGATTGGGTGAGACCCATCCCTTTTGATAAACTCAACAGATTAGGGATCTTAATCACATCTGCAAACACCTCCTTTGCCTTATTAACAGAACACAACCACAGGAGTGATATCTCATCATATTCACAGCCTTGCCCACACTCAAGAGAAGGGGATTATACAAGGGTGTGGGCCATTGGGGTTGTTTTAGAATTCTGCCTGCCACAAAGGGCTCAGACTTCAAGACCTTCCATTACCAACATTCAGGGTTCTTCAGGATGGGGACTCTGAGAGGTGGGATTTAATATTTTGGAAAGGAGGCTAGTACCTTTTTAATTAACTGACTCACAGAGACATCATGAAGTTGCTTTCAGCCTGCTTAGAGGTCAGTGGGGTTTGTGAATGATTCTGGCTTCTACACAAAAAAAACCCCCAAAACAGAAAATAAGTGTTGTCAGGGAAGGTACTCTGTTTATTAGTTGTCCCCAAAAGATGGCAGCAAAGAGCAGTGTTGCCACTCTGCCAGGCTGACTCCATGAGGCCACCCCACTGAGGTCACCCACCAGTTTTCCAGGATTTTTCCTTTTTGTTTTCTGTGGTCGGGCAGGAACTCAAGCTAATAACAATGTGTCAATTTTTCTAGGCTAATCGGGATGAAGGAGATAATGTGGACAAAGATCTAGCTGGCCAGGATGCCAAAGATCTGTATGATGTAAGTATGCAGATGTGCCAGTCTCAGCAAAACCTCTTTTTAAATTTATTCGCATTATTAACAAGTGTTTCTTTATTATAGGCAAATGGGAGTTACTCAGGAAATAAGCATGAGCTTTAAAATATTTTTCATACATACAATCTTCACGAACCTAGAAGAATTATTCCTGTTCTTATGCTCTGAGGTTAACCACCTCCGATCCATTTTGTCATAAGGGAGGGTATAAATAATACAAACGAATATGGGAAATATACGCGCGGGTTAGACGTTTAAAGTGTTCAGTCAATCAATTGGGCTTCTAACTCAGCGCAGATTTTATAATTTCCTGTAAGTCAGGCCTGGTCACAGCACTGTATAGTCAGTCTTTTCGCCAAAGGCTTTTTCCAAATGTTTGCATTTGACCCCTGAGGCAGGGGAAGGCCGCTGGGGCACCGATGAACTTGCCTTCAATGAAGTTCTGGCCGAGAGGAGCCACAAGCAGTTACGAGCCACCTTTCAAGCCTATCAGATTGTGAGTAGTCAAGTGCCAGGGCAAGGAGTTCACATTGAAAGTGAGGGGGAGGGGCGGGGGGGGCGTGCCTTTTACAACAGTGGTTCTCAACCAGGGCTCATTTTGCCCACCCCAAGGGATATTTGATAATGTCTGGAAACATTTGGGGGTGTCACATCGTCTGGTACTGTCAGTAGGCAGAGGCCAGGGTGCTGCTAAACATCTTACAATGCACAGGACAGCCCCACAGCAAAGAATCACCTGCCCCCAAATGGAGTGCCAAGGGTGGGAAACCCCGCTTTACAAGAGAGGCTACGAAAGTAGAGACGTGTCAAGTTTAGGAGCAAAGCCCTAGAGTCAGAGGGTCCAGGTTCAAATCCTGGTTCTACCACTGGCAAGTGACCTCTCTATCCTCATCTGTAAGACAGAGGCCATGACCATCATCACACCCTCTTGGGGTTATTTTAAGAGCTAAATAAGATAAATGTAAAAGGCTCAGGACAGTACCTGGCATGTGGTAAGCATACAAATGTTCGCTATTGTTATTTTTCCAATTTACAGTTGAGCTAGCAGCGCTGACCACTCCCAAGATGGGTGTGATATACCTCAGAGATAAACTCCTGAAAAGATGCGCGTAAATTACTTTTATATAGTTATTTTTTTAATCTAATGATTATTTTAAGCCAACAAGGAGAGATAGCTATTTCAAGGCACTTAGTGGTAAGTCCTTCCCTGAAAATCAGTCTTTAATTGCAGGAAGCCTTTTGTGGAGTATCAGATTTTTTTTTTTTGGTCTCCTATTTTATATTTGTAAAGTGCTTTTAACGATTCAAAGCACTTCTGTGCCCCGTATCTCATTTCAATTTCACAATAATACCGTAACTATAATGCACGCTGCACAGCCATTGTTACCCACAACTGCTGGACAAGGAAAGTCTGTTATGAGTAAGAAACCATCTGTAACTTATCAGGACCACACAGCAAGTCAGTAGCAGAGAGTGGATGAGAACTCCAAGATTCCCCAGCCTGAGCTCCTACCTCGGCTGGAGCTGGCGGCTCCTCACTCAAAATTGTGTTTTCTATGTGTTGCCAGCAGATGAAAAGACAATAAAGCTTTGGAATTTTATCATTACTGTACATAAGCCTTTAGGGCCCTCTGCTTTCAAATCGTTCCCAGAGTCATGATCAAAGGCAGCTGACCCTGCACTCCCCTGGCCTCTGTGCCTCGAGCTGTGGAGACTGAGCTAGAAGATGGCTCCACGACCTAGACCTTCTTCCTTCATGACTGGGGCCGAGGATGGAGGTTCTGGGTATGGCTGTCATTGGTGATGACTGTAGAAACACACATACATGTGCGTGTGCGTGTGTGCGTGTGCATGTGTGTGTGAACGACTGACCACCTGACTGAGGGTACTCTAAGGCCAATCCTTCTTAAAATGAATCCCGTAGCAGCAGCAGCAGTATCACCTGAGAATGTGTTAAAAGTGAGAATTCGCAGTCCTCACCCTGGACCTACTGAGTCAGATTCTCGGGGGGTTGAGGGGTCCTATTGCCTGTTTTGTTTTAACAAATCCTCCAGATTCTAATGCAAGTTAAAATGCAAGAAGTCTGCTCCAGGTTACTAGCTGTATGACCGTGGGCAAGTTAGTCAGGGTCCTGTGCCTCAGTTTCCCCAATCATTAAAATAGGGATTATAATAGTACGTACTGCATAGGGTTGGTAAGGATTAAATGAATTAACAGGCCAACAGAGTAAAAAAAAAACCAGAGCTAAAGCTCAAATGGACGATAAGATAATCGACTGAGTTGACGATTCTTTGCATGGCACCAGCTCAAAAAAGCTGCCTCTTCAACTATTCCAACAAACTTGCTGAAACATCATTCACCTTGATCTTTATCGTTGATTTTTAGATTGCACTCTGATCTTAGGACCCTGATCCATAAATTTCCTCATGGTCTCTGGCTAAAAGCACCAAGATGCTGGTGTCAGATCGCTGGAACACGTTATGTGACATAGGTTGTCCTGATCTAGAGTTGAACTGTAATTTTTGGCACAAAAACACAGGGTTTTGCCCTTTATTTGCCCTCTAAGCCTGAGTCTTCACTTTATTTTATTTTTCAATTACAGCTGACATGAAATATTATATTAGTTTCATGTGTATAGCATAGTGGTTAGACATTTATATAACTTATGAAGTGATACCCCCTACCCCCCCCCCCCCGATAAGTCTAATACCCACCTGGCACCATACATAGTTTTTACCATATTGTTGACTATATTCCCTATGCTGTACTTTACATCCCCATGACTGTTCTGCAACTGCCAATTTGTACTTCTTGAACCCTTCCCCCTTTTCACCGAACCCTGCAACCCCCTTCCCATCTGGCAACCATCAGTTTGTTCTCTGTATCTATGAGTCTGTTTCTGTTCTGCTTGCTTTTTTTATGTTTCGTATTTTAGATTCCACATGTAAGTGGAATCATATGGTATTTGTCTTTTTCTGTCTGACTTATTTCACACAATGAAATATTACTCAGCCATAAAAAAGGTTTACATAGTTATAAAGCTGAAGTAAGTTCCCCAAACAGGGCTCAAAATAAATCGTAGGTACACACACCCACAGCCCAGGCTCACTGCCTCCCTCACCGCTTCTCCCCTCCTCTTTGAGTGTCCTAAACCCATTCTAGAGCCTTTAGCCCAATAATTGCTGTAGCCAAAGCAATTGACAGGGTTATGCTATGGGCACACTGTCAATTTGGGGGACTTGGCTTTAAAAGAAAGAAATGTCTCCCCTATTTTTCTAATAAGCTCCCTACCTGGTTAACTAGAAGGCTTTGAGGTTTGCCTGGAATTCGCCCTGGTAATGTGTTTTTGTACTAAGAACAAGCCCTGGTTCTGTCCCAAAAGCCCCATAAGAATGAAGTGTTCCAGTAAGTGAAAAGCGTGCCATTTGCAAAGGAGAGTTGCAATCGCTTGGGCCAGTCAATTGTTTTCCACGAATCCACTGGTGGTGCCTTGGTAGCTACCAGGAGGCAGTTAGGGGAAGGAGGTAGGTAGAGATGAAGGGGCGATGCCATCTTTTTGTAGTGTGTGACTAGTGCCCCCTGAAGTTGTGCAAAGAAGAGACCCTGAGAAGGCAGAAGCCTGGCATTACTGCCTAGGGCTAAGGTAAGGGCCTTGTCTGCTGCCTCTCCAGCACAGCTCTGCTTTTTTTGCTTTTGTCTGTTGTGTAGGCTGAGATTCTACAGAAAATTGAAAAGTGCTGTTCTGGTTCAGCATTAACAACAGAAACTGAAAGTGGTTTAATATGAGTATTTTTTTTTTAGTAAACACAGACCTGTGAATACAATGTCCTCTTGAAATGCAATCCCAGACTACAGAACAAGAGCCCTGCTCATGAGAAAGTGATACCAACTCCCCCAAAAAGGCTGTGAACAGCTAAGGAACGGACAGGACTGAAAACTCCCCAACCCAATCCCCTTCGAACCCATCACACACACCAGACCTCCGTTTGTGCAAACCATGACAAGATCAAGGAACAGGGCTTCATTCAATCTGGACGCTCCTTCCTTCAGAGCTATTGTGCTTAGGTTGGAAAGACTATTGTGTTTACCTGTGTTTTCAGACTAAACTCCAGAAACTCCACTGGCAGGTCCTTCAGTTATTTAAAGAATCATAATTGTGTCATATCCTCTAAAGAGAATTTCTCAGAAAGATGCTTCAGTATTTCTGATACTTAACTGCATTTCCCAAACCCAACAAGAAGTTTGCCTTTCTCTTCATTTGCCTGCCCTGAGTTTGGCCCAGGAGGTACTTGCACTAAGCATAGCCACAATTTACTTTGAGCTTCAGCTTCTGTAAATATTTGGAAAGAAACCTAATGCGTAATTCTGTACAGAGTGATATGCGAGGTGGTGGTGAACATAGGACCATTTGGAATCACCCCAGAGTGAAGGAAAGTGGCATTTGGACGTGGTGAACCATCCCCCCCGCCCCCACCCGACACACCCCAACCCCCTCCAGCCCATGCAGCTCCACTGTATCAGAAACCTTAGGCAGGTCCTTGCCACGAACTTCACAGCCTCTATTTCACCCAAACTATAGGAGACTGAGTCCCCAGTCCCAGGACAACGTTGACAGGAAGGTGTGAGTAAGATGATTATAACCACAGCCTCTTAGAAAATTAGAAATAGAAAGAGTGTTTAAAAACACATAGGAAACGCAAATATTACATGAAGAATTATTGACCCGGTATATGTCCATTGTTCTTCCATTCCTTGCTTTTACAGAGGAGGAAGTCGAGGCTCAGGATGTGGTCCTGACTGGGGTCAAATCCATTAGGTGCAGATCTGGACTAGCTCCTCAGCCATGAGAGCCCCCACTCAAATAGGAGGTTTCAGCCCTGCCAGGCACCAGATCAGATAGGAGTTCCTTAAGGCCACATGACGAAACCTGGAAGAGTTGTGCTTTTTGTGCAGGAAGAACCCCAAGTCCACCAAAATCAAAACAATGTATTAACAGCTGGACTTTGTCTCCCCAGCTTATCGGCAAAGACATCGAAGAGGCCATCGAAGCAGAAACCTCAGGAGATCTGCAGAAGGCCTACTTAACTCTTGGTAAAGTGCCACTAGGAGAGTCCCTGACTTAGGATGGGCTCCCTGGAACCAGACTCAGAGACGGAGGTTTGCGTGCAGGAAACTGTCACAGAATAGTTTTGGGAACAACACATCTAAGCAGCATTGGGCAAGGGAGAGAATGAATGTGATGCAGTTGCAACAGGCTCTTTGCTGGTCCCCCAAGGGGCCCGGAAGCCAGGATGTCCAAAGTGGAGGCAAGTAGCCAGAGAGCTGCACCCTGGGAGCATTTGCAACCCTGGGTAAGGCTGCTTCCTCCTTGGAGGGTAACTCCTGGGAAGGGACTCAGATGTGAGCAGCCAGCAGGCAACACTTGGACTGAGTGCCTCGGTCCTGTAGCGGTCATCTGGGGTACACACCGTGGCATCCCATACAGTCCCACTAAGCTTGCGGGTTCCCGAGAGCATCTGTTGGCAGCCTGGGACCATTGTCCAGTCTCAGGGAGCAGTATGTGGTTCATATGATGCACACTCCAAAGTGCCCAGGCTCTGGACCCATGAACAAGTCTCTGCACATGCCTAATGGCTCGAGGGTGTCCTTTTTCATTCAGTTCCCTTCAACATTTGGAATGAATGAGGCCTGTTTAGAAAGAGATGGGAGGGAGACCAGATCTTGAGTGTGCCAAGCAAACACCAGGGCCTCCTCTCCAGGTGTTGCCCACAGGCAGGAAATAGCAGAGAGATGGGCATGAGGCTGTGTCTGGCAGGCTCCCTTTTCCTTTCTGCAAGGCCTGGAATGGAGGCATTGTCCATTGTCCACACTCCTGCGCTGAGGCGTCCAGGGCACCATCCCAAATGGCACAAGCAATGGCGATAGGCACCCCCAGAAGAGGAAGAACTGAAAAAGCAGCCCTGGAAGTTAAAAAACGTGCTCTAGCTGCCAAACTTTTTCTTTTCTTTCTTTCTTTGTTTTTTTGGGAACAATGTCAGCAATTGATTTTTTTTTTTAATTCATCCTCATTTTGCATTCAAGTCAGCAGGACTTCTATTGTGATGTCCAGAGGCCTAAGCATCCCTGACCCACCCTGGATACACATGGATGACTGTTTGTAGGGCTGAAAGGATGAGTGTCTTAAGTAAATGAAGAGACCCATCAGCGCCCAGCTCCGAGCCTCCGAACCCCTCCTGTGCTTACAGTGCAGAGAATCAGGAGAACACCAGTGTTCAGTCAGAAGAGTGACGTTAATATTTATTAATATTAATTATTAATGGTAATAAAACCATTATTAATGGTAATAAAACCATTCAACTCTTTAACATTTACTTAGCACCTGTCTAGGCCAGGGGCCGTGCTAGGTGTGGGGATCAGAGATAAATAGGTCCAGTTCCTGCTCTTAAGGAGTGTAAAGTCCATGGCAGATACACACAAATCAATAGGGTAGGCTCCAGGAATGATAAAAACCAAACCAGCCAGAGCAAGGAGGGTACAGAGGAAGGAAAGGCTCCGTGCTTGCGGTTGGGGACCAGGAAATGCAGGACTTAGGTGTACTCCAGCGATAGCACACGTAAAAGTGATTAGAAAAGACCTTGAGAATAAACACACAGATTGGAAACACGACTTCAAGACTGGATTTTCTACTGCCCCCTGCCACACTCTTACCTAGCTCATACAGATGCCAGTTTATGCTTAACATTAAGAAGGAGGGGTTATGAGACTCAATGACTCCCACCTCTTGCAGTCTCTGAAGCAATACTTCTCAAAGTGGGAGGGGACCCCAGCACGGACCACCAGCATCAGAATCACCTATGGCAAAGCATGTGAAAATACAGTTTCCTGAGCCCCAAGGCAGCTTGCCCATCCAGGAGGGGAGGAGAGCCTGGAAGCCACACTGTCACAGCATCCCTAAGTGATTGCCTTATGCGCACTGGAGTTTGAGAACCCCTGTTCTCCAGTAAGAAGGACCAAGAGACAGTGTAGTAGACGGCTGCCCCGCCTTCCACTCGCCGCCGTAACTCCCAACCCTTCCTCAGCTAGCCCCATCCAAACCTCTGAGCGATGCCTGCTACGGCGATGAACAGAGGCTGTTCAATAGGCATAGCTTGTATGTAGTAGGGAAGCTGAGCATTTTCTCCCCAAAATATCAGGAAGAAGCAATGCAGACACCTAATCATATGCAGGCATGGAGCACACTGACAGCAGGCAGACAGTCATTTCAGCATCAGCTAGTGCTGCAAGGGAGCGGGTCCTTAGGGAAACCTGTGAGGTCACTAGCTCAGAAAGCCTGGGGATCACAGTGAGCCCCAAAAGTGCTGCTACCCAAATTGATAGGTTCTCCGGGGCCACAACCGCCACCCATCCAGCAGCAGCTTTTGGGTTGTTCTCGGGCTAAAGAGGTCAGGCGCCTGGGTCTGGCTTTTACTTTTCCGCTGACACTCTGGTGGCTGCCACATGGCCTACAAACGGAGACAGACCTCCCAGCTTAGACTCTGCTTCCCTAACCCTGTTCCTCTCCCTTGCTTGTAAACGTCAATCATATGGGCAATTACCTAGGAAACCGGAGTTTCCATTACAGGCCATATTAAGGCTGCGCATTCCACGCTTATGCTGAATTAATAACTCGTTACGAATCACTTACATCGGAAATGTTAAGTGTTCTAGGTAAATGTCAACAACCTAACGAGTAAACGGTTCTTTCCCTCCAAAGCGTTAGTCAATATGGAACCGTATTAGCCTGGGGGGCGGGGGGAGAGGAAGAGTGATTTATCCCCGGGAGTAGTGATGCACCCTATCTCCCGGTTAGTGAGTGGAAACCATGCTTCGTTAATTTGTGGGTTAGATCAAAGCTGGTGGGCAAGGGAGTTGGGGGCTGAAAAGAGAAACTGGCACCCTCCTAGGAAGGTGATCTGTAGATAGGCTCAAACATTTCATCAAGCCCGCATCCCAGGTTGCAAACTAAGAAGAGTGTGGGGCAACTTGGAAACGCTCCAGAGATGAGGTGCACAAACCCAACCCAGTGAGGAAACACCAAGGGAAGGAAGGTTGTCTTACACAGGAAAGCAGGCGACAGTCTTACTGTGTGATGGGAAATTTTATTCCAGCAAGGCTGCCAGCCAACCTGTTTCTTTTGTGGACCTGACTCCAGCCTCAGGGATTTTATTTAGGTATGAAAGTTATTTCGGCTGGAGAGAAATCACGCACTTTGCAGGGAGAGCCTAAAGAGGGCCAAGCGTTCCTCCACCGTCAAAGAGTCATCAGGGAACAGGGGAGGCTCTTATTTGTCAGAATGGGTTCTGGCTGAAGAATCCGGGTGCTCTGACCAGGAGAATCTCCCAGATCCCATGACACAACAGTGGACTTCACTCCTTTCAAACATCTGCCTCATAACCCAGTGGGCTCCAAGGGCAGCCAAGTGACACTCCGGGACATCTCGGTTCCTTCTGAGGGTCTCCATGTTACTCAACAGAATGTGACCGTCTCATGTTCTCTTTTCTGTCACCCTGCCCAGTGAGGTGTGCCCGGGACCAGGAGGGTTATTTCGCTGACCGTCTGTACAAGTCCATGAAGGGAGCGGGGACCGATGAGGAGACGCTAATTCACATCTTTGTGACCAGGGGTGAGGTAAGACACACTCAACTCCAAAGGGGCAGACGGCAGCGTCCCTTTGTACCACCACAGATGTCGTCAACACATAGTTTTTCTTAAGTGCCTATTTACAGAAAAAAGTAAAACAGAGACAGCTTTTACCTTCCCAGACTTTGTGAAAGACAACTGTGCTATTCATCCATCTGTTTTCTTTTTGTAAAAATACAGTAATGATAGCTGCTTCTATTTTTGTCATCTGTGGCTCCGGAGAGCTCGTGACAGTGTGCAGAGGGGACCTGTGCAGCCCTCCTGGGTAATGCAGCTATGCTTGGCTCCTGGGTAATGCAGCTATGCTTGGCTCCTGTTTTAAGGAAGACAAAATAGAGACACTGAAAGTTTAGCGACGGAATAGGTCACCCAGTAGTCGAGACAATAAGCAAACGATTTCCTAACTCCTGAGCTAGGCCTTTGTGTAATGAAACACACCACAGACGCACAATTTTGCACAGGAAACACATCAGTACAAGACAATGTTTCTCAACCTCTTTTTAATTATGGATTGCCCCACTAAGAAGACACTTTGGACTCAGTTGTTTTCCGAAATCAATAGCCTACCCTCAAGACATGATACCGTATACCAGTTTACGTTCCTTAATATAGTCACTTTTACATGAAAAGATTAAGACTTTTTTTCACGCTGCGAGAACCAATTTTTGCCCTGTTGGGAGCAATACTGTCCCTCTCTGACAATGCACGAGGGTAAGTAAGGGACGGGGAGGTGTGTAGCCAGAAGCTTGGGGGCAGCTGTCAAGATTCATAGCACAGACTCTGGAATACAGGGCTACACAGAGAAGAAATTACAAAATAAGGGGGAAATGGCATTTCATCTGCAGCAGGAGAAGCCTTGGCGAATGAAGTGTAACTGAGCACTTGAAAACCACAGACATCCTCTCTCAAAAAATTGTTAAATGATGGGGGAAAGATACCAACCCAAATGCTGGCCCACGGCTTCTGTCAAATAATACTTAACATCTCGCACTGTTTTTTCATATAACTTAGCAACACGACTCTTCTTTCGTTTTTATTCCTATTCTTGGAATTTCTGCTCCACCTCCTTCTCTTCCTCCTCCACTATTCATATTATTCTTTCTCTCTTAAAGTCCGTGTCTGCCTCTCCTTCCTATTTCCCTTCCCCAGGGTCTCTGCCACTCTCCTGCAGTCCCCATTCTCTCCTCTGTGGCTCTGAATCTCTGCCTTTCACTTCTCTCTCTAGGTCTCTGCCTTCTCTGTCTCTCTGTCTCTTAGCAACTCAACCCCCAACCAAAGTCATGAGGCATTCAAAGGAGCAGAGCACAGCGAGGATTCTGAAAGACCCCAGGGGACTGGATGGGTCTGGAGGGCTCCCCAGAGTTCCAAGTTCACTCCCATGTGGGTCGCGGACTGTTTATTCCAAGATGCTCTGCCCGTGTCGGTACTGACCATGGGTCCTGGGTCATCTCCACATGAGGACCATTCGCTGAGAATGCTTCAGGCCTGGCCGGATATAGTTGGCCAGAACCCCTAATCCCCCAAAGCTGCATAGTACTAGAACAGAGCCTCAGTGCACCCCAATCCCACGCTGACCCCCTCTCCTCCCTGCCCCTCCCCAGCCAAGCAGTGCACAAAGCCAGGAGAGCCGAGGGACAGGTCCCAGCTGCCTGACATAGTCTCTCTCCTGCTCAGCGCCCACTTTGAACAATTCTTTACTCTCCTGCCTTCTCCTGTTCTTATCTTTCTCTCTTCTGTTCAGCTTTCTAATCGGTTCAGGAGGAAAAAGAACCAGAAACTTGAGCAATGGTTTGAGTGCCGGTCTAGGAAGCAAGATAGAGTTTAAATATATATATATATATATATATATATATATATATATATATATATATATATATATATAAAAGAGGGGGGGACTAAAAACCACAAAACTCCTGGTTAAAGAGAGTGTTGTTCTTTCATGAGGCTGTGCTCTCTCTGGAATTAGATCTTTTCTCCTTTACCAGATTGTAAGAGCTTTTAGAGCAGGATCATCTTTTAACCATTTTTCTGCTGAGTCCTCCCGCTCCTTCCACCCCCTAGGTTTTTCAAGCTTTTAATACATTAGATTCAAAATAAGTCCTAGAAATCGATATTGATTTGAATTTTGTTGATTAAGATACTAATGCCCTTCCTGATCAGGGCGCGAGAAAAAAGGCTTCATTTCAAATCTCTATGTTTTGTCAAGTCCTGCTACCTAAGAATGATTCATTTTTAAATAACTGTAGAAAACTCAAAAGAAAAATAACATTTTGCAACACATAAAACTCATGTAATCAAATTTCCGTGTCCATAAATAAAGTTTTATTGGACACACGCGCACGCAC
Source organism: Hipposideros armiger (assembly GCF_001890085.2). NCBI lineage: Eukaryota > Metazoa > Chordata > Mammalia > Chiroptera > Hipposideridae > Hipposideros > Hipposideros armiger. Next base: position 370,371 of record NW_017732347.1, on the reverse strand, counting down.
ACAGACGCCTCTGCAACCTTTGGGGAGCTCAGCTCAGCTTTCCTTTCCTCACTCGCACAATAGGAAGAATAATGGCCCCTACCACTAAGGGTTAAATGAGCACAAATGAGCAAAGGAGGATACCGTGCTTAGAACAATGCCTGCCTGCGTCTACAGTGAACATGCTCTAAATGTTGCATCCCCATTACTGTTCTCATCTCTTCTGCAGGTGGATCTTCAGGGGATAAAAGCAAAGTTCCAAGAGAAGTATCAGAAGTCTCTCTCTGACATGGTTCGCTCGGACACTTCTGGGGACTTCCAGAAACTGCTGGTGGCCCTCTTGCACTGAACGAAGCCAGAGCAGTGGGAGCACAGGGAGGAGTCAATCACCTTTGTCAAGAGTCCATTCCAAACCAGATTTGCAAATGGGACTCCAGCATGAAAACCTTTCAAGAGTCTTGGTTTATTTTTTTGGGCAGCTTGAGTAGTGTAGCCAGGCCAGGCTGATTCGGTTAAAGACAGCAGCCTCAGGATGGCTTGGGCACATCATCCTTGAACGTTGGCTTAGCAAGTATCTGGGCTGCCTCTTAACTTCCCTTTAGTGTGGCAACTGAATGCTTTTTAAGTACAAATGAAATCAGCAGTTGATGACAAAACAATCCACTTGTAATAAAACATTTACAAGACCATGTATCGCACTGTGGGGGCGGGGGGTGTCCTGGGTAAAGATTAAATGGTTAAGGTACGGAGAAGACAAAATTAAACAGTTCGTTAATTTTCCTTCTTTGTGTTCAATTTCAAAGCCTCAATGTTAATTAAAGTTGCGGATTATGCCTCCATCAGCTGCTTTTCCAAAGACTGGGTTGATTAGTTTTGGCTCTTGTCCTGGAAACATATGACTTGTGAAATTCAAACATATTTGGGAAATGCAAACAGTTACATTTATTAACGATCACCAAGGACGTTAATCAGGGCCAGCAGCAGGGAAATGATTGACGCGCCTACGAGGAGTATAACTAGAGGTAACATTCACCAACCTACTAACTACCTGGTTTTAAATGGTTTTTCTGGCTCCTATAGACATTGGACCCACTTGAGTCTCCCATCAGGTCTTCACATACAATTAGCCTAGGCACAGTGCCAAGAGGATCAAGGTCAAAGTTCTGACTCTTAAATGGATTGGTTCCACACCAATAGAATCTCTATTCCAAGATGTTTGTCTCACAGCCACGTGTTGCTAGACATAGAAGAGTCTGTCAAGAGAATATGGACACTTTGGTCCAATAATTATAGTTATTACACATTGGATGTTTATTTGTGCTTGGCACTGCTAAATAGCAGATTTTCATATTTAATCTTCCCAACAGTCCTCTGAGGTTAATATTACTCCCGTTGATCAGTTGAAGAAACTGAGACATTAAGTAACCAGGCTAAATTCATCTGCAAGTGATAGAGTTGGGATTTGAATTCAAGGCTGGTTGACTTCAGAAATCACAGGACTAACCGCCTTTCTCAGAAAAATAACACAAAGTACATGGTAACGGGTTTGTACTCATTCACTTGCTTAACTTCTTACTGTCTTCCAAATACTGTGCTGGGCTCTGGGGACACAAAGACAAGTATTAGGTTGTCAGAAAAAGTCATGACGCATTTTTGCAACGAAAAACATTGAAAAAAAATACGTCCTGACTTTTCCGACAACCCAATAGAACACTGGCTATGCCTTGGACAAGTCATTCCCAGGCCAGTAATATAGACAGATGCCTCCAATATTCAACAGAATGCTGTTGAAGTGCATGAGTATGGCCATATAAAATTCTCTGCCCATGAGCAAGAAGAGGGAACACGCAGCTTTGCCTGGGGGAACTGGGGGATGCTTCACAGAGACACATTCATGTTGGGTTTTGAAGAATGCATAGAAGGTCTCCAGAAAAACAAAGAAAGAAGGCCATGGGCAGAAACTCAGAAGCATAAGGGAATACGATGTGTTCAGGAAGCAGTGAAATCCATTCCTGGGGCATAGGTGTGGTGAAAGGAAGGAGAGTGTGGAGGAGGCAGCTGTTGCGGCTGCTGAAGAGTATGCTGGAATCACATTAGCAATGGTTTTTTGCCTGCCCTGCATGGGCCTGGTCCCTTAGGTAAGGGTGGTCACTGGAGATGTTTAAGTGAGCCAGGACCATTTGGGCCCTGGGAAATCACTCTCGTGGTGTAAACACTCAGTATAAGAATACACGTTACGGTGTGTCTTTCTACTGGCTATAAAATGGTGATTGGCAAATGAAGGCATTATGGTTAAGTTCTCAAAAGACTGAGTGATGTATCCCTGCCCCAGCAGTGTGGAGTCTGGCGTCGCCAACAGCAAGAGACCAACACACAGGGCTCCTCCAGGCTGTAAACAAACTGTCTCAGACCACATTACAGCCAACAAAAATGCCTCAGATAAGCCCCTGGGAACTAGAGAAGCCAGAAAACTGGAAATGGTATTCAGCTTGCCATACCAACAAGCAAGAGCTGCCATGTTGAATTCAGAGAAATATCAAGGCTGCCTATGGGTGCCACTGCAATTTCTTGCATGACCAGCATGTTGGGAGACAGGGTCAGGAGAAAGAAAAGTGGCCAGGGGGATTTTTCAAAATAAACTTTTTATTTATTTGTTTTATTTCTGTAATTTTTGGACACAGAAAAGTTATAAATATATTACAGAGAGTTCCCATATACTCCTCTCCCAGTTTCCCATATTGCTAGCATTAATATGGTACATTTGTCACAACTCATGAATGAATGTTGATAGATTCTAATTGAACAAAGCCCATACCTTATTCACATTTCCTTAGTTTTTACCTAATGTCATTTTTCTGTTCCAGGTTTCCATGAGAATATCACATTACATTTAGTCATTACGTCTCTTTAGGCGCCTGTAGATTGGGACAGCTTCTCAGACTCTTTGTTTTTGTTGACCTTGACAGTTTTGAGGTGTACTGGGCAGGTATTTTGTAGAATGTCCTTCAATTTGGGTCTGTCTGATGTTTTTCTTGTGGTTAGACTAGGGTTATGGGTTTTGGGGAGGAAGATCACAAAGGTAAAGTGACATTCCCATCACATCACATCATATCGAGGGTACATGCTATCAGCATGACCTATCGCTGGTTGATGTTGACCTTGATCGTCTGGCTCGGGTAATGTTTGTCAAGAATGTCCACTGTATTCATTAAAAAGGAAGCCCATTAAAAAGGAGTTATGGTCCACCTCCTTGAGTGGGGAATCCTACATAAGTTATTTGGGATTCTTCTGTACAGGAGGTTTCCCTGTTCTCCTATTGTTTATTTATTCAATAATTCATATCACTGTAGACTTATGAATATTTATTTTGTAGTTTGGGTTATAATGCAATACTATATGATTTACTTTGCTTCTCAAGTTGTTCCAGCTTTGTCTACTGGGAGCGCTTACAGTGGGCTCCTGTGTCCCTTTCACACATCCCTTCACTTTGCTTTTGGGGACTTTAATTTCTGGCACCACAAGATGCTCCAGGCGCATCTTACATATTATTTTCCCAAGTCCTAGAATCTTCCATTTCTCTATGGAGGCCTGGTTCCTTTTATTGGATACTGGTATTAGAAACCAAGTTCTGGGCTCTGGGGTGCTTACTGCTACTGGGCTGTCATTTTTTTCTAGGCCCACTCAGTGGACCGAGCTAGGAAACAGAAGTGCGTATACTAAGCCATGTAAATACGCATATCTATAATTATTTATACATATATAGATAGATGGCATAGACACAGGTATAGAGATATAGATATAGGTGATATAGATATAGAGATAGATCCATCTGAATCCATACCAAGTTAGATATGTTCATATGATGTCTTCAACTTTCATCTAGTACCATATGGTTCATGCTAGAAGGGACATTTTGACTCCTCAAACACAGAACAAGGAGACAAGATAGTGGAATGGAACTCCTAGAAAAAATGAGGCATAGAAAGAATCAAAGCAAAGCATGCAGCACCCTGCATGTGCCACTGATTATGTTTCCTTCTGATGGCAGAGTTTTGCCCGGGTCTGGGGCGAAAGGGCAGGCTGAGTGGTCCTCAGACCTCCACTGCCTGGTATCCAAGGACTTGTCCTTAGGTGTTGAACACAGTACTCCATGGCTTCTTTATGACTAAACCAGACATACTGATGTCTTCTGTTCCTAAGATAACCAACTTTCAATGAGCTTAAAATATGTCCAGCCAACACTGATACCATGCAAAGGAAAGGGAAACAAAGACCACCTTCAGTGTCAGAATCAAGAGAGTGGGTTTTCATGACAGTCTTCCCTGTTAATGAGTTTTGATACCCAGTAACTGTCACTTCAGGATTACTTAGGACAAGGATGTCTTAGGACAAAAGAGGCCTGAGGCATCTTTAGGCTCCGAGCTAGAGGGGGGATAAAAAAGCACTGGTTTTGAATCATTTCTCATTGTGAGTAACATGGACCTGGATAACATGACTCACAGTCCAAAATGAACACACTAGTTGGTTGAACTCTGAACCCAACCCAAGTATTAATTGTTTTGTTTTGTTGTTTTTTTACTGCACTGAAAACAAAATCAAAGTTGTTGTTTTTAAAATCCTACTGAACCAGTTCAAATTAGAACCAGTCTTCAGAAAAGGTTGGGCCAGAAGAAAAAAGAATCAGAAAAGCAAAATAATTTCCACAGAAATATTTCATTCACTTCAAGTATCTGGTACATACAAACATGCACTGTATATGGATTTCTACCAATATGACTTCTTTTAATGACTCTCACTTAACCTACTTGCCAGAGTAACCAACACTCTCTATCCTCTCTACAGAGTCTACTGCTGGATATCCTGGATGCTCTGAAGGCTGGTGGCTGGTAGGAGACTGGGTAGGAAGCCCTCTGTCTCTGGTGGTTCATGCGTTTTGCAAGAGTACATTGTATTTATTCCCAAATCTGTTTATACCTATGGTACTCACTACTGCAATTTCATAATGTAATTAAATATTAAACAAGCCAATTAACTATAAGTGCAAAAAGAAAGACTTCTTGTTTCTATGAAAGCTCAATCGGATTGCCCTGGAACGACTAGATAAAAGTACATTGTATTTAAAACAAAAAGGATAAACGGCAACACTGAGTCCCCAACAGTGGCTCATTAGCAAAAAAAAAAAAAAAAAAATCTCATTAAATCAATATATATTAGAATGCTTTACATGAAAGATAAAATTAAGTTATGTATGTTTTATTGTAATGATTCTCTGCTTAAATATAAATGGCTGATTGCCCTTCTTAAGTGTGTCAGATAAGAGAGTTTCCACTATATACACAACTGTTCTTCCTCCTGAAACGCTAATTTGTCTATGATGACCACATGGGCTTTTCTTCTGGTCAAAGACCTCTGAGGCACCTCCATCACCTCCTGTATCTCCTGATACCTAACCCTCCATGCAGAGGAGGGGCTGAGGGGAGAAAAAGACCAGGGAGAGGCTCCTGGAAGCGCCACTCACAGGCTGTGTCACTTTGGGAAGCCGCCTGGCTCTCCTAAGACTCAGCTTCCTCATCCTGTAAAATGGGGGTGATAATAGTTCAGAAGCTCCCCCTACTTAAGGACCAAGAGCAAAAGAGCGTTCATAGATGAGAACAAGACCACCTTCAGGACAAACAGGGCAACTCTGCCTGCTAACAAGAGTTGTTTTTAGAGGTCACTTATTCAGTGTCATTTTAAGCTTTCCAAAAACAACAATAGCAACAACTACCTTTATATGTAAGTGGAGGAGCTGTACCTATCTCGTTGGATCTTGGTGCCAATTAAATGAGATCAAGTATCGGAAACCCTTAGCACAGCAGTGGACCCATGCCAAGAACTCCTTACACACCCACCGGTGGTGTTGTTGTCTACCCAAGTTACCCATCTGTGCTGGGGTAGCCAACCCTGAAATGGAATCACGGAGCAGTCTATTGAAGGAGGAAGCAAATCTAAGGTGCAGATGTCGAATGAATTTATGGCTCCCACCCTTTCCCACCTGGACTAACACGGCAGACCAGAGTGATAGATCGCCCCACCTGCAGTCACGTCCCTCCTCCAGGCTATTTCCCATCCCACAGTCATCATGCCTTTCCTACCTGCAGCTCTCTTCTACACTGTCCCAGTGCCTGGACAGGTTTGCCACTTTTATACCTCAAGCCTTCATGGGGGCTGCTTCCTCTCCACTGGGATGTCTAATTAGCATCTCATACTAAACGCCTCCAAAGAAAAATTTTGATTTCCCCCACAAAACCACTTCCTTTTTCGGTCTTCCCGATCTCAGTAACCACCCCCATCTACTCAGGTGCTCAAACCAAAGTCATCTTTGATTCCTTGCATCTCTCAATCCTCAAGGACAATGTTTCTAAAGTCCTATAAGTCCTGATCGCTTCAATTTTCCATGTTTCACCATCTCCATAGCTATCACTCCAAGTCAAGCCTCTCTATCCTCTCTAGCCTGGACCCCTATGATGACTTTATATCTGGATTTCCTCCTTACCCAGTTCCTTTGTCTCTAACTCCTTCTGGAACCCTCATTCCCACTCACCAGGCATGGACAACACTGGGCTTTTTTTTCTGCTCCTCAAACTTATCACATTTATTCCTGCCTTAAAACTTCTGCATTTGTAGTCCCCTCTGCTTGAAACTCCCCTTCTCCCAGACTGCCCCATGATCCCATCTCAGAGCCCATGTCATCTCCTCCAGAAGCTTACACCATCACCACATCAAACCTCATCCCATCACTACCCTCAGAACATACCCAAACTCTCCCTTTAACATTAACCTGTGTTGCCTTCACAGCAGTTGTCACCATCTGCCACTGTAACCCCAGCACCTAGAACAATGTCTGGAATTTAGTAGCTGCTCAATAAAATGTCGTTGGACAGGTGAACACTTCACACAATTAATTTCCTTCTTCCCCTTCTCCAGCCAACTTTGACTTCCACTTGTCCTTTCAGCCATAGCTCAAGCATCCCAATCTCACCTTCCTGCCCCCACCCGCATGGAGTTAGTCATTCCCTCTATGCTCTCCCCTTTGCACAATTCCATCATGGCACTTAATGTATTATTTTCCATCATTCTTTTTATCCATAACCCCAACTAGACCAGGAGCTCTGTGTGGCCAAGGACCATATCTTTCCCAGGCTTCCAGCCCCCACCCAACCTACACAGCAATTCTCTACATCTCTGACCACTAATAAGAAACAGTCTTTCTCTCCACCCACTTTCTCAATCGTAGTGCTGCCTTGACAGCACTGATCATCATCTCATCCCTATTTATTGATTTATTTGTTCTGCTTATCTACTGTCTGCCATCTTTCTGTACCCTGGTGACCAGAAGAGTGTCTGACACATAGTATGTGCTAAATAAAGATTTGTTCACAAATAACTCATTCAACAGTTTTGTTAAATAAAGGACTAATTGACTAATGAATTGCCATGAGCACTATAAATCTCAGAGTACTCAAAAGGCAGGGAGGTTCAACACTATGTTTATAGCAGGGCAAGGAGAGAGTTGGCTTATAAGCAAAATATGTCTTGAACTGCTCCAGGCCATCCATCACCTGAATGACTGATAGGTTACCTCTTTTGTTTGGCATTGAGAACCCTGATGGGAGCAGCATGTCTCTTTGCAGCTCTACTAATTCTATTCCAATTAGTCCAATTAGGAACAGGTCTATAGATAATTGCCCAGATGTTCGGTTTCATCAGAGGTCCCATTGCACATGCAACCCAAGTAGATTAACATAGATATTGGCATACAGACGATGTGGGGAGGAAGGAATGACACTCAGCATAAACGGTTTCAAATACAAATTCCAAGAGTTCAAGTGCAAGTTTCAAGAGTAAAGGAGTTTGAACAGCCCCTTTCCCAGAGGGAGACCTCAGGTCACTGGCCATCTATAGACCCTCAACCTGGGCCAGCCGGAGAGTAAGAACATGTGATCTGCTGGCCACTTCAGCTTGGCATCTCTCGTGTGACATGTGGATAATATCAACCACAGTAACCACTCTAGGTCCACAGCATTGTTGAGGACATGACAAATGGAAGTTGGGCGTTGTGGTAGCCACGAGGACAGCAACAGCGGAGGCTGAGCCAGCTGATGGGGCAGCAGAATAGAAGCCAGCCCAGCGCTGCCAGTAACCAGCCCCCAAAATAATGTTTTGTCTGGACGGCATGCGAGGCCTGGCCAGAGCTCGTCCACCCAAGTGGAGGGAAATGTATGGCTAATTTCAAACGGGTTATCAAATATAGAAATGCACCCAAGAACTTAGCTGGCTACACCTAACATTTGGGCAGGAGGTCTGCGAGGCAGATCAAGAGAATAGTTATGGGTTTCTGTTTTATCTCTTACAGTGAGCAAGATAGGCCAGTTAATCATGCCTGATGTCCATAAGAGATGCTAGTGGTTTTTAGCACAGAGGTTCCCGCCCGTGGCTGCACAGCTTCCAGAATCTCCCCCGAGATTTGGATTTTATTGGACTTAAACTGGAGTGCAGCCCTGGAATTGGGAATTTTTAAATTTCCCCCAGGGACTTTAATGTGAAGCCAGGTGAGAATCACTGCCCAAACAAAGCCACAGATGGAGGAGACTGCGAAACCCAGGCTCCGTCTTCACCCATGGACACCAAGGACCTTCCATCACCCTCCAGGACCACTCACTGCCTCTTGTCACAAAAGGGTCCTCCTCGGGACATACAGTATACCTCGATGTAGGTCTTACTGAATCCCTCATAATTTTGTATAAAATCCTAATTCCTTAGGCTAGCATCTGAGACCCTAGCTACCTGCTCATATATTTGTCCAACAAATAATATTCATTGAGCACCTACTATGGGCTCAATGTTCTTGTTCTCATGAGGCTTTCATTCTGTTAGGGGAGACAGAGGATAAACAATAAAACGTTACAAATAGAATACTTCTGTAAAACAAAAAGTGTAATTAAAATGACAGGGTGATGTGACAGGTGGGGGATGGAAGGTACTTTAGGTGTTCAGGGAAGACATATTTGTGAAAATAATATCTGAGCTGAGTCCTGAACATTGAGAAGGCAGCTACGTGAATGTCTGAGGGAATAGCATTCCAGTAGAGGGAACAGCATGTGCAAAGTCCCCCGCCTCAGTCTCCTAGTAGCTCCACTGCAACTCCTCTGTTGTTCTGCTGGTATCACCAGCTCTTCCGATTTTGCTCTTTGGACTTGTCCCATCAGGGGTGTCATCTTCCAATATAAATCTATTACTTCTCCAAGAATGCTCTCTTCTAAGAAGCTTCCCATGTTCAGCCCTGCCTCTTTCTGACAACTCCTTCCTTCATCTCAAAAGTCTGAGAATACCCTTGGTAAACTGCAAGGGGTATAAAAGCACATGACACGATTGTTACTATTCAGACCTCCTTAGCATCAGGCCTGAATTTGCATCGAATTATCATGCCATTAGTTCTACTGTCTTGTTGTTTCACCTAGGTACAACTGGTGTCCTCCCATGGGATCCTTCGTTGGTCCTTCAGGGCATAGACCGGGGTTTCTGTTTCTTTTGCACCCCCAGTTGCTCCTAGAGCAGAATGAAGCATTCATTCACAGCCCCTGACCAGAGCTCTTTAAAGGAGGGGTTGATAGTTTGTCAGCGAAGTGCTTGTTTGAATAAAAGAATTAATTATTAAGCCTTGCCTCAAAACCACAGGGCTTTCATTCCATTCTGCACTAGCATCATCTCCATTTTATAGCCCAGGGAACCAAGGCACAGAGAGATTAGGTAACTTGCCCCAGGTCCCACAGCTGATAAGTAGCAGAGCTAGGATTTAAACACAGGCCTGTCTGGTATCAGATGATATATCACACTGGATCACATGGCCCTGGGGAGAATGAAGGTCAGTAGTCCTGTTCTCAGGTTTTCAATGAAAAAAAACCTAAAACTTATAAAAAAAAATTAGCAGAAGTGGTTTGGTTCATAGATTGAGTTGGTGCCAAAGCCGGGGCCGGTATTCATGGTTATGGAAGCCAAGGCGTCTGGGCTCTCTGCGTTGTCATGTCCCTTTCAGAAAGGTCAAAATTCTGGTCGGGATTCAACCAAAGTATCAGATCATCACTGTGCCCTCTACTGAACTGAAGTCCTGCCAGAGAGCTTCTGACAATAGGTGAAAATGTCCAGTGAAACAGCAAATGGGTGGGAGACCAGAGCACATGCATTTACCTTCAGTTGTGGTTTCTTTCTTTCTTTCTTTCTTTCTTTCTTTCTTTCTTTCTTTCTTTCTTTCTTTCTTTCTTTCTTTCTTTCT
>NW_017732347.1:350447-359890 GCF_001890085.2 Hipposideros armiger | reverse complement strand
CTCCAAGTCAAGTTGTTGTCCTTCAATCCTAGTTTTTGTGGAGGGCGCAGCTCAGGTCCAAGTCCAGTTGCCGCTTTCAATCTAGTTGTGTGTGTGTGTGTGTGTGTGTGGGGGGGGTGACGCAGCCCACCATCCCATGCAGGAGTCGAACTGGCAACCTTGTTGTTAAGAGCACTTGCTCTAACCAACTGAGCCATCCTGCTGCCCAGCGGCAGCTCAGCTCAAGTCATTGTCTTCTATCTAGTTGTGGAGGGTGCAGCTCACTGCTCATGTGGGAATCGAACCGGCAGCCCTGTTGCTCAGAGCTCACACTCTAACCAAGTGAGCCACCCAGCCAGCCCTTCTTTCTCTTTTGACTGCTTGAATAGTGTAGGTGGGGAGGGACAGGAACAAGAAGCTAACAGTAACCCAGCATCCTCATCTGTAGCATGGGCTTAACCGAGGGTGGACAGATTTAGCAAATAAAAATACAGGATACACACTTTCATTTGAATTTTGACCACGAGAAAATATTTTAGCATAAGTATTTCTTGTGCAATATTTGGGCGTACTTATACTGAAAACCCTAGCTTCGTGAAAGCTGCCTCACAGGATTATCATGAGGATTAAACAACCCACAGAAGAGAAAGTGTTCAGAGGTGCCTACCTGACTGGTAAGTGGCAGCACTAGGTCTGTTCAAAGGCTGTTTTTTTCCTTAAGTAACAGTTGGAAATGTACAGTTCTGGACCCTCATATAGATTAGAAAAATGGCCATTATGGATTATTGACTCGTGGTTTAATAAGCAAATTCTTCCAGAGAAAACATGGTTCCCCCAGTATATGAGGCTCTCTGCTCTCTCTTTTCTCCCAAGGAAAGTAGGGGAAAGCTGGAAACTCATGGCCAAACCAATTAAGTCCAGAAAATTTCCTCATTGAGAAGTGATAATAGAAAAGAGAACAGGGTAGGGGTTTTGTAAACAGAAATAACTTGGTTGAGCAAGAGGAGAAAATGAGATGGGGAGATAGTGGGATGGGGTGAGTAGGAGGGGAGCAAGAGCCTAAGGAGAGACCACATGAAGAAAGTTTGTGGGAAAATGTCAAGTGGGAAAGGTCTGTTCCGCCAAAACCAGAACATCTGAGCTCCTTGCGTGATGCGCTGGGGGGATGGAAATGGTTCTCAGAGGTTCTCGGACATCCTCAGGCACAGCTGTGAAGCAAGCTTGTCTTCTACAGCCTTTCCTCTGCCCTCTGAGCGGTAACACCAAGCCTGACCACCTCTGCCCAGCAATCCCCCAACATCCCAGAAACTTTGTTCTAAGAAAAGCACAACCTTGGGCAGCCTGTTAGCTCTGGTTGTTAGAGCACAGGCTCATAACACCAATGTTGTCAGTTCGATTCCCACATGGGCCAAGAAGCTGAGCCCTCAACAACTACTTGACTTTGAGCTGATGGGTCCTGGAAAAACACACTGTTCCCCAATAAAATTGCTTTAAAAAAGGAAAGAAAGAAAGAAAAGCACCACCTTAACACACCACCAGGATCCCAGGTTTTGTATTGCTCTATTCATCTGTCTAAAGTGCCTCTTTTCAGACCCCAACCAGCTTATGTGACAAATTAATCACAGGACAGGAACATTCTTTCGAGGGATGATCTACATTTTGATAACACCTTCTGGAATATTCTTTTTCCCTTCTCCCCTGCACTTTCCTCTCCATTGTTGTCTAATTCATTATCTGTTCTAATTAGGGAGAGGGGTGTGCTTTTCAGGTAGAAGAGAGGGCTAGTGTATGGTTTGGTGAAGATGAGATCTTCATCACTCAAAATACATTCTATGAGCAGGGACTATATTAGATGTGTAGGAGTTGTTCATTAATTTGTGTTAGAATGAAATAATCAGTCAGTATGCCCTGGTGGCTCTCCTATAATTTGAGAAAAGATCATTCTTATTACTGTTCTTATATAATAATTTCTGAAGGACCACCACTGACAACTGGGAATCTCAGTCATGTTATAAGTTTACGACTCCCCCACCGCCATTGTATAATGTTCTACTTTGGAAGTCACAAACAGAGAATGTTATCCTCCAGACACCTGCGCTGAAGAAAAGTCTGGAGATGACAATAGGCATAATGTGCACATCTCCCACGTGGAACGGCAGATTTCTGATTGTTATAATTACTACCAAGATTGTGCAATGCCTTTGGGCAACTGATAATACACTAGGAGTTATTAAGAGTTTAAATAGTAGACTCTCCAACCTCCAGCTCATGTCTGAAATACCGTGGCCTGTGCTGGCCTGCCCATTGGAATGGAAAACACAAGAGGATACTTCCTACTTCCTTACGCAAAGCCCTGGAGACTTGGGCAAGCTTTCCTAGGAATGGGGGTTACCAAATCAACTATGTTTTTCTTGGCCCACTCTTTTTTTCTACCTTTGGATTATTCAGGTACAGAAGAAAGAAAGAGATGGCAAGAGATGCCTTTATCTAAGAGGCTTTTGAATCCTTGGCAGGTTCTGAGGACTGAACTTCAAGTACAATGTGTGAAGCTAATACAAAATAGTGCCTCTCTAGTAGCATTTGTTTCCCACCAAAAATGATTTACAAGGAACGGTGAACACTCACCACACCCCAGAAAATTAGGACTGATTACAACCCAATATCGGAACCAACCCAATATAAGAAGCAGATGTAGTTGGTTTCAGAGAAGTAACGAGTGACCTATGCAAGCTTTACCTCATGGATGAGAGGAAATCCAATCCTTTGAAAGTCAGTAAGGAGAGAATTAATTTCTTCTACATGTCTATTCCTTGACTCAAAGACCCAGGGAATAGACCAATCTTCAAATTGGCCAGCTACCCTCTACTACATGGTTGATAACTTTTGAGGCAGCCAGAATACATTTTTATACACACATATGCACCCCACAAAATATTTCTATATCTTTTTGGAGACTGCAACTCTCAAGCATGCAACAGGATGAAATACGGAAGATGGTGGGGAGTGTCCCTGCCAGGGTCACTTTGGATCTTAAGGGTGGAGTCAGTATAAACAAAGCTTTGAAAGCTGTGGGGAAGGCAAGAGTTTGTTGGGGGCATATGTTGGACAATTGAGGGTTCTAGTTTTTCAAGCATTGTAGATAGAAGAAAACCACACCTCAATCCTACAGGGCCAAACTTCATAATTGCCACTGCGCCCCTGGGAATGGGGCTAAGAAGTAGGAAAAACAATCGGCCATCCTCCAACTAGATGGAAGAAGGATATTCAAGTAACATCCAAAGGGATACTTAGTGGTTCCAAAGGAAAGCTATATATCTGTTGGTTGGCCGTCACTGGGTCCGGATAAATTTTCTCACTCAAAGATGGATAAATAAAGAAAAGGGGGAGATTATGGAAAAATGCTGCAGGACAAGGAAAGAGAACACCATTCTGAAGGCTCAAGAGAGTATGTCCAGAGGAAATTTTTTTAAAACCTTCAGCATCAATAGAAAGAAAAAATGACATTCCTTCTGTAAAACAAGCCAAAATCCATAAAAATCCAACTGAACCAGGATGACAGCTGATGGGATTATTTCACAGGACTGAAAATGCAATAACATATTTCAAATCTGCATTGGAAGCAGAGAAGAGGAAACCTCACCCTATGGAAAAGCACACCAATGGTGTAAAGAGTAAATTTGGGATGGTGTCCTAGAATGCAGGAGAGAAGGACAAGCAAGGAAATAGTTAAAAAGAGATAATGATTTCAATAAGGAGGCCAAGTTAACAAAATATACAGGCATTGTTCATGAAGAAACAAAGCTGCAATTGAAGTAATAATCAAAGATATAATTGAATAAAAATTTCCTGGGCTGAGTAAAGGCCAAAGTATACAAATCAACAGCCATGTTTTAGAGGCAAAAGTTATAAAAAGATCATACACCTGGGCCTATCCTGGCAAAGATGTTAATTAAAAGAATAAAGAAAAGAGAATTTTAACAAACAAACAAACAAACAAACAAAAACTATAAAAATCAGTTATTTCTCAAACTTCTATTCTGTAGCACTGCAGTATTTCCAGAATAACATGGGTGGCTTTCAGAAAATTTTGAAGAAAAAAAATTTTATTGATTTTTTAAATTGAGATATAATTGATGTATAACTTTATATTAGTTTCAGGTGTACAACATGATTTGATATTTGTATATATTGCAAAATGATCACCACAGTAAGTCTAGCTAACATCCATCACCATATATATGATAGTTACAACATTTTTTCCTTGTGATGGGAATTTTTAAAATCTACTCTTTTAGCAACTTTCAAATATACAATACAGTATTATTAACTATAGTCACCATGTTGTACATTATATTCTCATGACATATTTATAACTGGAAGTTTGTAATAAGAAAAAAAATTTAGACTCTAAACTGTCATACCCAGCCAAGGTGTTGTTCATTGATGGTAGGAAACAAAATCTTAGATAAGGAAGCATTCAGGAAAATGCACCTCTCCCTCATTCTCCCTAAAAAAGTATTACAAGTCAATGAACTCCAGTTAATCAAATGATTAAGCGCTTAGGAATGGGAAAGTTGTGGCATAAAAGAACTGGCAGTGAAAATGTAAATCAGTCAAGTATGATGCTAAGTTTAAATAATTATAAATATGATTCAAAAGCAAGCAGCAAAAGCAAAAAGCCATTCTTAAAAGACAAGATGTAGTATATCAAATAATTTGATGACAATCTGGGCCTTAGATTCCAGGCTATCTTTACAAATACTTGGGAGAAAGAAGTGAAAGTATTTCAAGTTCTTTTTCCTACCTAGCAGGAAGTCAAAAAATATTGTTTTACTTATATTTTTGATCATTAGAAAAACATTGATTAAAAAATGTTTTGGAAAAACTTAAAAAGAAAACCACTGGTAAAAATGTAAACAGTCTGGAAAGGCAAAAGTAAGCAGTGTCCAGTGTCAATCTCTGTCAACAAGTTCCCTGAAACTTGTTCTCTGTCTTTCCTAACAAGGGTCAAGGACCGACTTATTCCTATTCTTAAGGAGCTAATACAGGAGCAAGAGATGGACACACATAACTAAAATTCAGCCTGATGTGAGAGCTTTTCAAAGATGTATGTATAAAATTCTCCTTCTATGAAGACTTGGAATTCATGGTGGGACGGGGGTGAGGTGGGAAGGAGGAAGGTTGGGGAAAACTTCCCTTCAGAACACATAGGACATTTAAATTATTTATTTGTCTTCTTCCCCACCAGAGTGTAAGCACCACAGGGCAGGGACCTTGTCTTACTCAGTGGATGGATGGATGGATGGATGGATGGATGAATGGATGGATGGATGGATGGATTAATGGGTGGATGCATGCTGGATGAATGGATGAATGAATGGATGGGTGGATGGATGATGGATGCATGGATGGATGATGGAGAAATAGAGAAATGGAAGAATGAATGGATGGATGGATGGAGGATGGAGGATGGACCCTTAGTTAACTAGAACCTTACTTTGTTCAATTCACATTTCCCCTAGGGATTCTAATTAATCCTACTTCTAAGGGAGTAAAGTTCACCCTCCCAATAGACCTCCTTCTGTAGGTCACCCACCTTCTATACCACAGCAAAAAAGTGCCAAACCATGCCTTGGTGGCCTGGAGAAAGTGATGTTCCTGCCTAAACCACCTATTTCCCCATCGGGGAGCACTTGTGGTGGGGAGGAGGGAGACCAAGACAGTGTATTATTCCTTGTGACTGATAGTGCTAAAGGGGAGAGCAAGAATGCATCCTTTATCATGATACTTCTTTCTTCCCGATTTGATTTAGAGCCCAGAAAGCTGATCTGTGGCATAAAGGATGTATCAGGTCAAGATGTAGTTTGCAGAGAGAAGGGGGGCCTGACAGCCGGGTTATACGCCAACCATCTACCAACAGTCCTGATGTCATCACTGTCGCCCTTTTTCCTCCTTGCTCTCCCCAGGGGTGGGGAAAATCTGAAGATATTTTCTGGTGCTGGAGCAGGGGGGAGGATGATTTGTACTACTGGCCTAGTGGAAATAGGGTTAGGCTGTTAATTCTCTGAGCACGGTCGTCATGGCCACCCCAGGTTCAAGCCACAGGCTGTTCTTCCACCATTGTCTAGAGTACAAAGTCCTTGTTCAGCTTTCCACAAGCTGGTTAAAAAACACACCCAGCCAGGTAGATACAGACACTGATAGACAGGCACTCACGTACAGAGAAAAGCCTTAAAATCACAAAGCAAAAGGCAAGTTCCTTACTATAGCTTTCAATGATCAGTTCACCGGAGCCTTATTTGTCTGCTCCTCATTTTTCTCCTTCACCTGCTGATGGTGGGAATAGGAGATACTCTGAAGACAACAAAGAACAAACTTCCAGTTTTTGAGGAGCTCTTAAGAGACCTTTAAATGCAGGTTTCCACGTCCTTGAAACACAGCTCTTTGGAACAGATGGCCGTGGCTCACTGGTTAGTGGGAAAGTTGTGCCTTGTCTCGAAGTGTGTTAGGAGGACTGGACTTGTGTGGTGGAGCACATTTGTGGCTTCCTTGCCTGTAGCTGTCAGACCTGCAGCTGACTTGAACCAAGTTGCCCTTCCACGGGAATCCAGGCACAGAGTGCCCAGCCAGGAAAGAAACTGGGGTTTCCTGAGTCAAAGTGCCCTGGACTATCAATGCAAAACTCTATGAAGAAACTGAAGCCTTTCTGAATTTACTTAAAAGGACAAAATAATAAAGAGCCCCAGCTAGAAGGCTCTGGCTTTAGGCCAGAGATGCACAGAAGCTCTAAGGAGACCCACTTCTCTGAGGCTCAGTCCCCAGCACTACTCTGGCCACCTCAGGGCATAACCCACAGGGCGAGCTGGAAGAGGTAGGCTCAGAGGTCACCTGGCCAACACTTTCATGGCCAACTAAGAAAGTAAGTACAGGGAGGTTATGTGACTTGTCTAAAGACACACAGCAAGTCCATGGCAGAGCCTGAACTAGAATCTAGGACTCCTGGAGGCTGGGTAGATAATGAGGAACATAGCAATTGCTTAAGACACAGGAAACAGCTAGAGTGAGCAGGAGACCAAATTATTAATAGATGCTGAAAACTGGGCACTGAGAACTACTGGAATCTAATGAAATTATTTTCAGAGTAATCATACAATACTAACCGTAAGTGAATATCATGAACCTAAACTGTGCCAGGTACTTTCCTGGATGCTCCCCACACATGATTTTTCTGTGACAAGGACGGTTATTCCTGTTTCACAGATGGAGAAACGAAGGCTGGAACATGTTAACTTGCCCAGGACCACACAGATACTGAGAAGAAATGTCAAGAGTCTCCCAAATCTTTCTGTCTCAACGCCCGAGTCTTGACTTGGTATGATAATGATTTCCATCAAAAGTAGAGGCAAAAAGCTAAACGTCCTCATTTATTTTAGGTTCCCACATGTTCACACCCTAAACTAAGACATCTCCCAGAAAAGGTGAGGACATAGAGTTAAGACAAAAGTACAAAACTCTCTGAGACAAATATTTTCATGAACTGAAAGTATGCTGGTTGGGGTTACGTGTGGGTGGCAGAGATGCTTTTTGGATAAGACTTGGGGTTATATGTGCGTGTGCGATGAGGCAAAACCACCAAGGTTCTCTTTATGTCTTTTCCTGACATTTAATGGAGAGCCCAAAGTCTCCCGAGTAGGCCAGGCCAATGGAATGGGGCATGTTTTTTCTAAACTTTAAAATCCAAAGAATTTATCAAAGTTGGTCAGACATTGACACTGCACACCAGGGCTCGTTTGAACACTTGACAAGGCTGGATTCCAGAAGGTCTAATTAGTTAGGGAATGTAGGGGACGTTCCAAGATTCCCCTAAAGTGGATAGCGCCATGTTAGTTCACTCCCAGAAATCCCTAGCTGTTGCCCTCCCAACAAACCCTTGGCTTGCTCACCAGCTGGAAGAGAAATAAGACAACAGGCATTTCAGAGCCGCAAGGAAGTTATTTTTTTAACTTGTGCCGACTTGGAGGCCAAGGACTAAAGCACCAGCTTTGGAGTTGGGAGGACCTCAGTTTAGTTCCCAGCCTTGAACTTAATTAACTCTTGCGGCGCGGTCTAAAGCAATTGTTTTACTTTTCCCCTCATCACGTCATTGGATTTGATTAAAATGA
Source organism: Hipposideros armiger (assembly GCF_001890085.2). Taxonomy (NCBI): domain Eukaryota; kingdom Metazoa; phylum Chordata; class Mammalia; order Chiroptera; family Hipposideridae; genus Hipposideros; species Hipposideros armiger. The sequence goes on along the minus strand of NW_017732347.1, from coordinate 351,749 downwards.
GGGACATCCAGGGCCGTTCCAGAGCACCGGTCACATTGCAGTCTAATGGACATGCACCGAGCTGTGCACCCATTCAGCAGGTGGGGGCATGAAGTTCACCCAACAGAACCCCCTCTCTTTTCCTAGTCTGCATTTTGTTAATGCCCAATTCAGGCACTGTATATAATTCACCCACTACATGCCAGGCGCTATGCTAGGCCCTTGGGATGGAGACACAATCAAGACAAGGTTCTTGCTGTCCAGCCACTTCCATTCTAACAAGAGAGGCACAGTCAAGTAAACACAACTGCAATGAGGTATGAGGCGTGTAATATTAGAAATATGTAGAGGGAGTGGAAACAGCACAGAGGAGTGAGAAGCATGAAACAGAAGGAACTCAGGCCCTTGAAGGGATTTAGCTACTCATCTATTATACCACCAGCATGGCTCAGAAGTGAAGGAATAGTCACCAGCTCTGATAGCTGTACAAACAGCTCCTCTCTCCAGCATTTTGCTTGTATCTCCATGGGTCTCTGACCCCCTTGGCTCAGGTCTCCTAATTCCGGCCTCTAGGCCTCTGGCCCCAGTGGCATGTTATGGATGTACTCGCCTGACCTTGACCTTCTGTACTCTTTGGGAGGCGATCCACTCTGTGACCTGCAACTATGAATGAGAGACACTCCGCCTTCTACCCTGCCCTGTGGTCCCCTAAAGGCCTGGCCAGCCCAACCTCCCCAACAGGGACCAGATACACGCGAGGAGCTGCAAGTCGTCTGAGGGAGCTAGAGTAAAACGATAAGTGGGAAAGGGAAGTGGCTGAAGACCATTCTAGAGGTGGGCAGGAGACCAGTCTGACTCCTGCTAAACAGCCTGGACTTTATCCTGAAGACCTGGGGGGCCACTGAAGGGCATGCTGAGGGGATGGGCAGCTTCAGATTTGCCCTTCCTGGGGTTACTCTGGTGGTGACAGGGCAGGGGTATTGGAGGGAGAGAGGCAAGGAGCAAGGGGAAAAGTCAGTATGGGAGGCTGTTACAATAATCCAAGCAAGATTGGAGAAGAAGAGAAGACCAGGCTTCCCTGTCACTCACTGCTGGTACCCTCAGTTAGGACCTCCCTGGAGGCAGGCACAGGACAGACCTGGGGTCCCTTTTAGTCACCCTCATAGTTCTATAGCACTCCACCCTGGTGCCGAATCTTACATTTTGAGGCTGACTCCTACTCCATAACCATTATCATTCTCCTCTTCCTGCTCCCCTCCTTCTTGTCCCTTCCTCCCTCTTTCCCCCTCCTCCTGCTTCATCTCCCTCCTCTCTCTCTCTCTC
>NW_017732347.1:341002-346817 GCF_001890085.2 Hipposideros armiger | reverse complement strand
AAAAAAAAAAAGTATGCCTAAACGTTCAAGGTAGAACACACTGAATGTCAGATAGCGAAGTCCTATAGGAATTTGGTGGGTGCTACTAACCCAAACCAGTAAGGACTTAAGAGAAGATTCCGAAGCACTGGTCCGGTCTGTTACCAAATGCCCTGGAACCTGACTTCAGATCTGCTCAATTAGATTCTCTTTGTGTGGAATCCTGACATTTATGATTTACAAAAGTTTCCAGGAGATTCTAATGTGCAGCCAGATTGGAGAAACCCTGCCTTACATGATAGGTAGATGCTAATTTCACCCAAAGCTCCCTGAGCAGTGTAATTAATAAAGAAGATTAAGTGTTTTCCAACTTTATGCAAATTCTAGAAATTTCTGCAGTTCATCTACTGATATGAAAAACTTGAATGAGCCTGCCTTAAAATAATCAAGGAGACCCCTGATTATGAGACCGTATACATTGCTCATTCATGTATACGAGTGACACTGAGTGCCAACCACAGGGAAGGCCCTTGGAACAGAGGCCTGAGCAGTATATTGCACTTACCTACCTGGAGTTTACAAGACAATTACAATTCAGATGCTGACTAGAAGGGTGCTCTAAGTGCCAAAGGGGGTGGGGGGAGGAGCGTAGGGAGTGTTGCCTACAGGAGTCCAGAGGGAGGGGAACTTTGGAGGGAACTCGGTGAGGTTGATGTAAGCTGACTTGAGCAGAGGCAGGAGCGGAGAGAAGGCAGGGGAGGATGAGGAGGGAGAGTCACAGGGTGGAAGGAAGGATCTGACATGGACAGAGATGGGTGGGAAGCTTCTCTGAGCAGACAAATGTGCCGTGTGCAGCAGAAGGCAGAGTCATCTGTTGAGAGAGCAGTGGTGTTCCTGGGTAAGGGAGCAGCTGGTACACAGGCCCTGAAGCAGAAAGGGGGCACAGCCCATCGCCTTGAGAAACTAAGAGCATGACAATGTGGCTGCCACACAGACCAATGGGGAGAAAGGTAGTGTGCCAAGGCAGAGCTGGGGGATGGGGGGCAGTCCCCACATAATCCTCATCAGCCCCCTTTCCAAACTACCCTGAGCAGCCCCTTCCCCCTTAGACTGCTGCCCCTGCATCCCTCCTATAGAAATTCTGGAACATTCTTGAGGGATGGGTGTTTATGGAAATGAGAGTGATTTGACTGGGCTTTGTAGGTTTTATCAAGAAATTGGGTTTGTAGGCTGAGAGTAACAGGATGGGTTAAGTAATCAAATTTGCATTTTGAGAAGCTCCCTGTGGATACCTTCTGGAGAAGGGATTGGAGGGGGCCTGAGTGGACAAAGAGAGGAGAGTTGGGGGGACAGCTCTAGAGGTCCAGGTAAGGGACAGTGGTAGCTTAGGCTAAGTTGGTGCCAGTGCATATGGAGAAAAGTGACCAACTCTGATTTCATTCCTTTCTTGTTTTTTTTCCTCTTGCCTTCACTTCTCCAGCCCATATTTGTGGCTCCTCCCTGACCATCTAGGCAGATTCTGAGCCTGATCCAGGTCCCACTTGTTTACTTAAGCCAAGAGAGACATTCTGCTCCGCTCCAAGCTCTGGCCACACAACACAGATGGAATAGAGTGCTTCTATATAAAGCTAGAGCCTCTCCTTTTTTTTTTTTTTTAACTATTTTCCAAAATACAGTGAACAAGTATGCTAATGATTCCACACTGCAAAATTGTCAACTTCCTAAGAATAAATACAAAGCTCAAAACAAACTCTTTTCAGTTGGCATATCAAGAAATTCATAGTACAAACAGGACCCTTACAAAACAAACAAACAAAAAACCATGGACAAGGGAGTGATCCTTTAACACTGCAGTGAAGAGAAGGGGGAAAATATTAACTGGGAAGCTTTCTTATCTATATAGCATTAGCTTAGAAATGGACATTTTACTCATTTAAATATAGTTTAAGATGTTTGGGGTTTCTTGGTGGAATAGGTTGGATTTTCAAAGACTTCTTCATAGGATGTTTCATCCTCACAAGGCATTCCTTTACAAATTATACTGCAGCCGGGCTACTGTGTGAAGTGTGTGAGTATGTGTACCTTTCTACCTGGCCTTTTTTCTACCTCTATTGCTGGAGGGCATTAAGCAGATCCTTTACCATAAACAAAGTATCACTTCCTCCCCTGGTCAGAGACCACTCTTTCATATCCTGGCTCTGGCCTCTCTGGGGGTATTATGAAGATTGTGAGTGAATGTTTAATCTATTTTTGAAATCATACCCAAATCTGATAGAAAACAGAAGGCCAGGAGGCAATTACTCACTCAAGGAAAAAGCAACCAGTGTGTTTGCTTTTCCTCCATGGATCCCAGTTTCCAAAGAATGTCACTTACATATTTTCAGATAAAACCATGTGGCTTGACAGCAGTTGTGATTGCCTCTGTCTCTAGCACTTGGCCTCCTCTGCTCCACTGACTTAAAGGATTGACAGAGACCTCAAGAGACCTCCAGTTTCCAAAGCCTCCATCAAGTAAGGCCACACCTACATGGCCCCAGGCAGAGCCTGGAGTATGGAGGTTAAGGGCACGGACTGGGCTCATCCAGACCAGCTCTTCCACTCACTCTAGCTGTGTGNCTCTCTCTCTCTCTCCTCCTTCCCCTCTCTCTCTTCTTCTCCCTCCCTCTTCCTCCATCTCTCCCTCCCTCTCTCCCTCTCTGGCACACCCTGGAGCAATATGCCTTGCCTCCTGCCTCTATCTCAAGCCTTTCAGATAGAAAAAAAAAATGGAAAAGTAAAACAAAAAAGCAAAAAAATTTTTTAAAACAACTAATGGAAGAGCAATCAGCACCTTCTGAGAGAGGCAGGTGTGTCCTGTAGAGGTACTGCTGCCCTCACTCCTTTCAAACAGAAGCCCCTGCGGTAAGAAGAAGGAACAAAGCTTTGGTTCTTCCAAGCCTGGGAACTCTGGGGTGCTTCACGAACATTAAAAACAACTTTTGTCATGGATTCCATCATATCAGAACCCGGAGGAGGAAATGACAGCCCTCTCCAGCGATCCCGGCAGGCCGTGGGAAGTAGAGACCCATTAAACAGCACCCCTGGGGCCACATGTGGGCTTCCCTTGTGACCATCCGCCACCTTCCATGCACCCAGAGCTATCTTCAGTGACTCTTACCAGGTCACAGCAACCTGTTTACAGACATCTAGAATTCTCAGGCACTTTTAGGACACGGGACTCGGGATGTTTCCAAATGGGCAGCAAAGTCCTGTCTTTCAGAGGAGCCGTTCCTTCGGATCTATTTATGCCGATGTAAACACTTGCCAAGGAAACAGGGCGTGTGGGCATGCGCCGGACCTGCCGGCCCTCGGTTGCTGCAAAAGGCAACTGGAAAGTCACATGTCATAACAGTGGAAAGTACATATGCAACTATTCTTAGCCCTGGAATGTATACACTGTCTCCCTGCCCAGCGGTTCTTTCACAAAGCTCTAGAAAACTGTGAAAGCGCCTTCAGCATAAACAAATCCAGAGCTCTCCCAGGACAAATCATTTGCCAACTGAAGGAAAGGCCTGGGATTATGGTTTCACTTGGAGCCAGAGGTGGAAACTCCGGAGGGACGAGACAGACCAGGCATCAGCGGGTGGCACTGCGGCAGAACAAGGTAAATGTCTCTGACGTTTCATTCTCCTACAGGTAGATTGCCAGGCGTCATCCAATAAACGCCGCCCAGGGTGCCATTGGGTCTCTGCTTCCTATTTATCCCATCTTGAAAACAAAACCCTAAAGACTTCACGAAGTCATGTTTTCAAGGGAAAAAAAATAATAAAACTTTGCAAAGGTCCATTTCATCCCTCATTCCTGTCTACTTAGCAGAAAGACACGCCCCCTGAATGACGTCCTTCCGGAATCACCAAGACCCAGAAAGATGCTTAGAAAAGTTTACAAAATAATAGACAGGTTGAGAATCTAGAGAAAGGCTCGCAGACTTTTGGTGGCCAAATGCATGGACTGTCATTTTGCTTCAGGCTAACATTTCTGCCCCCTGACCATCAAGAAACTTCCAACAGTCTTCACTGTTTCTGATTGTTTGCTCTTTTTTCCTCAGATTATCTGAAGATGCTATTTGCCTGTTACCTTTGAGAGTAACCATAACCATAAAAAGAAGTGTGAGCTGTGAGGTCTGGAGTGCAGGTGGCCTCCCCTTCCAATCTTCACTAAGGGATTTTTTTTGGCGATACCCTCACACATCTTGGAGAAAGGACACAGATGCTCTAAGTCTTGGAGACCCTGTAGCCAAACCCTCCAGCTCATGCTCCCTCCTGGTACTTCTTCTCCTCTTTGCAAGATGAACGAGGCATTGCCAGATGGGCTGCTCTTCAAAGACCACGACTTCTCCTCTGAATTGTTGAGGCAGCTCAACGGTTTAAGACAAAACAGCATCCTGACTGATGTGTGCATCTGCGCCGGGGCCTGGGAGGTCCCCTGCCACCGAAATGTGCTGGCCTCCAGCAGCCCCTATTTCAGGGCCATGTTCTGCAGCAGCTTCCGGGAGAGCAGGGAGGCCAAAGTCCAGCTGAAGGGCATCGACTCCATGACGCTGGAGCAGATAGTTCTGTACGTGTACACGGGGGCGGTGCACATCACAGCGGACAACGTTCTGCCCTTGATGGAGGCTGCCTCCATGCTCCAGTACCCCAAGCTGTTTGAGGCCTGCTCCTCCTACCTCCAGAGCCAGCTGACCCCCAGCAACTGCCTGGGCATGCTCAGACTCTCTGAGATCTTAAGTTGCGAGACCCTCAAGAAGAAAGCCAGGGAGGTGGCCCTGACGTACTTCCCAGAGGTGTCCACTTCGGCAGACCTGAAGGAGCTCTGTGCTTTGGAGCTGAGAGACTACCTGGGAGATGATGGGCTCTGTGGGGAGGAGGAGAAGGTGTTTGAGGCCCTCATGGTTTGGATCAAGCATGACCTCCAGGCCCGGAAACGATACATGCAGGACCTGTTCCAGCTAGTCAGGCTTCAGTACATCCACCCGGCCTTCTTCCATCACTTCATTGCCAATGATGCCCTCCTGCAGTCCTCGCCTTCATGCCAGATCATCTTGGAGACAGCCAAGAGGCAGATGTTTCCTTTGTATGGTGCCACCAGTGCCCCAGACCTTCAACCTCCATGGCACGTCCCCCCAAGAAACTCTTACCAAGACTTCCTCATCCTCTTGGGTGGAAGGAAGAACAGCCAACAGACCACCCGGGATGTTCTGCTGTACAGCAGACAGACTGGCCAATGGCAGAGCCTCGCCAAGCTCCCGACCCGGCTCTACAAGGCCACAGCCGTCGCCTTGCACCGCAGCGTCTACGTGCTGGGAGGCATGGCTGTCGGCGCCCAGAAGAGCGTGCCTAGTCACAACGTCTACATCTTCTCCCTGAAACTCAATCAGTGGAGCCTGGGGCAGCCCATGCTGGTGGCCCGCTACTCCCACAGGAGTACCACCCATAAGAACTTCATCTTCTCCATTGGGGGGATTGGAGAAGGGCAGGAGGTCATGGGCTCCATGGAGAGATTCGACAGCAACTGCAACGTCTGGGAGAGCATGGCCAGCATGCCAGTGGGGGTTCTCCACCCTGCAGTTGCTGTGAAAGACCAAAGGCTCTACCTTTTTGGGGGAGAGGACATCATGCAGAACCCTGTGCGCCTTATCCAGGTAAATGGCTGGTCCTTCCCATCGTGTAAGCGCATGAGAGTGTGCCCACATGCACACATACAAACATACTCACACATGCATATATATGCACATGTATACACATACCATACACTACAGAAATGCACATACATATACATATAGGTGCACGTACACACA
>NW_017732347.1:292206-334572 GCF_001890085.2 Hipposideros armiger | reverse complement strand
TGCTGCTATAATTAGCTAGTCTTGGATCGCATCCCTACAGGCAGAGGTCAGGTTAACTATTGTCGTTGACAGCCTATCCGAACTGCACATAATGACACAAAGTGGTTCCCCCAAAAGAAAGAAATACTGGGCTGACAAAAACCACACCTGCCCAGAACATCATGGAAATTTGGAATGAGAGGGCTAAGAGACCCCAAATGGTCCCCAGAAGCACTTGGTCCAGGTGGCAGCATGAGCAATTGGCCATGACTGTGTTTCTCTGCATTCTATGGATGGAGTGCATTGGAATTCCAGAAAAGTATGCGCAACTCCATATCTACTATTTGCAGCACTGTCTATGCTGCCAGAATAAAATTTGTTATTGCTGCCAAATGATGTTTTTTCTCCAGCCTCTGGGGAGCTATAAACCTGCAGAATTAATCAGGATTTTCATTTTGGTAAATGTTATGAGAATTGCTCTTCCGAGGAAAGCCAACAAATTCCTTCAGAGATTACGGCAATTATTGCTTTCCCAATGCCAGGGCTGACTTCCCTATGGCCTTCTTTATCTCACAGTGCCTCCCACACTGGCCCAGTCCCAAGCTCAGGAATAAGCTGAAGCTGGCAGCATATTACAATCACCTGGGAAGATGTTTGAAAATAGGTCCAAGCCCCACTCAAGATGGACAGATGGAGATTCTCAGAGGCTGGGCTCAGAGCTCTGTATTTTTGAAAAGTGCCGTAGATCGCTGTCCTGTGCAGTCAGAACCACTGCCCTGCTCAGCTGTATGCACTGAAGACCCTGGTGTGTTGGTCCCATTCCCATCCTGTCCTGGCCAGCCCTGTTCCAGCCCAGGGTTGTAGATTAAGTCCTCTCCCCACCAATGGAACCATCTGGAATGAGTCTTGCTGTCTTTGGCTTGGCAAAAGAGTGCCCCAAACTGAAGTCTTCCTCCCCATCTGACTCTCCAGGTCCATGTTCTGGACTTTTCCTTTTCCCCTAGTTTGTATTTTTTGCACTTCGGTTTCTCCTGCTGGGGTCTGAAGCTCTGCGCTGTTCCCCAGCCCACTTGGCCATGGCCCAGATACCCTGCCCGATTGTCAGCCCTGCTCATAGGCCTGGACACTGTCCCCTTAGCTGCCAGCTAGCTTCTTAGTCCAACCTATTTTCTTGGAACTTCTCTATTTGGGCTCTCAGTCCCACCTCTCCTTGAAAGTGTACCCGTAAAGGGTAACCAGTGACTCCTACAGTGCCTAAACCAGCAATCCATTTTCATTTCTCATCTGATGACCGGTCAGCAGCATATGGCACAGCTGACCTTCCCTCCATCTTGAAATACCTTCCTCACTCTACCTCTAGGACACTGCTCACTCTTCTCCGCTTACTCCCTGCAGTTTATTCTTGTCTCCTGATTTTCCTGACTAATAAATGGTGGTGTACCCCAGCGTTCAGTCCTTAGACTTTCTTTGTGTCTATTCTCACTCCCTTGGTGAGTGAGCTCATCCAGCCCAAGCTGTAAATACCACCCCAACGCTGCTGACTTCCAATTTTCTCTAATTCCAGACTCCACTACTCATTCTGCATCTCCACTTTGATGTTAAATAGAAACCTCAAAATAAACATATTCAAGGTCATCACTCCATCCTCACCAAACCAGCTCTTTCCATAGGCTTCCCCATCACGGGAGGGAGAGGGGAACAGCTTCCTCCCAGTTTCTCAGGTCCAAAGCCTTGGACACTATTCTTTTTTTTTTTTAAGATTTTATTGGGGAATTTGGGCAGGGAACAGCATTGGGGAGTCAGGGAAGGGGAGCAGACAAGTTGCTGTCCTTTTTTTCTTCAGTCTAGTTGTGGAGGACGTCGCTTCACTGGCCTATGTTGGCATTATCATTGCCCTTTTCCCTGCTGAGGCAGTCGTTGCCGGCTGTTGGACAGCCGCTCAGGGCAGCTCACGGCAGCTCATGCTGGCTGCCCGCTACTCATGGTAGCTCAGGGCAGCCCACTGCAGCCCCACTGCAGCCTACGCCGTCGCTGGCAACTCACGGCAGCCCAGCTCCAGGTTGAGCTGTTGTTCACCATCTTAGCTGTGGAGGGCACAGCATCACTGGCCCTCATGTGGGATCCGAACCAGGGCCTGCTGCTCAGAGCTGGCGTCCCAAGCCAACTCTAAACCAACGCGCCGCTCCGCCGGCCCTGGACACTATTCTTGGCACTTCTCTTTCTCTCATGCTCTACTCCATTTGTTCCAAATGTATCCAGAGCCCAACTCCATCTCAACACCCACAGCTGTCAGTCTAGTCCGAGCTGCCATCTTTTCTCATCGGAGCTATTACAGCCGTTTCATCACTGGTCTCTCTCTGCTTCCATCTTTGTCCCCTGAATCTCTTCTCCACACAGCAGCCTGTGTGATCTTCTACAGACATAAAAGTAAGTCATATCAGGTCTTTGCCCTGTTTAAAATCTCCCCAAGCCTTCCCAGCTTTCTCAGATGACCTTCGGGGACCTGCAGGATTGCCCTCTCTCCCCCACCACCACCACCACTACTTCTCTGCTCACTTCTCCTGGTTTCATCTCCCACCATGTCCCCCTCTCACCCAGCATTAGCCACACTGGCCTCCAGACTCACACATTCCAAGCACGTTGCCACTTCCTGTTTTCATACTTGCTGTGCCCTCCACCTAACAATGCTGTCCCCAGATATCATACCCACGTGGTTCATTCCCTAACCTCCCTCGGAGCTCTGCTAAGCGATGCCTTGCCTGACGGTCCTTATCCAATCCATCCACAGGCCCTGTCAGTGACACCCTGAAATAGACTGCAAACACCTCCAGTCCCTCCGTCTTCATGGCTGCTTCCCTGGGTGCAAGCCACCATCATCTCCTGACCAGCCCCTGAGTAGACTCGCTGCTTCCACTCCTCCCTCAAACAATAGCCGGAGGAATCTTTTTAAAACACAAACCTGATGTGTTACTCTCTCTCCTGCTTAAAATGATGTCGTGGCTTCCCAGAGACCTTTGTATAGAGCCCCAATCCTTTACCCAGCCTCTAGGGCCTTCCAAGGTCCAGCACCTGCCGATCTTTCTGGCCTCACCTTTGGCTGCTCCTCTCCCCGCACCCCCACAGTTGTCTCTGCTCCATCCATCCTTTATTACATTCCCCCTCTTGTCTCTTGTCCCAGCACCTTTGCACTTGCAATTACCCTTGCCTAATACAACCTCTCTCCCCTCTTTCACCTTGTGTTATTTCAGCTTATACCTTACACATCAGATTAAAAGTCACTGCATCAAGGAGGCCTTCTATGTACCCTCTACCCCAGGTTGGGGCAGCTCCCCCATTAAACGCCCCCATTATTCCCTATACTGCCAATGTTTTTTTTCCCTTTGAGACCCTTATCCTATTTGTAATTACTCCATCACTGCCTTCCCTTCTATAGCTTATAGCTGCCCTGTTCTCTGCATTCCCAGGGCTGGACTTAGTGTCAGCCACGTATGTAGAGACCCCCAATAAATATACGATGAATGGATTGAAGAATTAGCAAATTAATATAGAGGCTCAATCTACATTGTCTCTGGGATCTCCATCACAAACTCAGAAGGCAGAGTGTGTAGGCACTAGTTTAAGCACCCCAGATCCTCTGTCAAGGGACTGTTCTCTCCTCTCTTTCCTCACCCTTTCCCCACCCAGTGCTGAGTTTGGTGAATCTGGGTGGGGGAAGAAATGACATGGCCGATGTGGGTCGAGCCTGGAGGATGAAGGGCTTTGTCTAGAGGGACCTATTTGCCTGGCATTAAAAGTGGGAATCATGCTGTCTATAAATTCCTTCTGTGGTCTCCAACAATCTTCCATCAGAGACTTGCTAATGCCTTGAATTTCTTTTCCCTTCGTCTCAGTCCAATATTTAATAAGCTGACAGAGTTTGTGGCTACTCAGAGCTTGTGCAAGCCTTCGTGGGGCACAGAATATGAAAATTGCCCGCTGGGTTTTGAAAGATGGCATGAGGGCCAAACACATTTGGACACATATGGCAGGCCAGCTTTGTGCATCAGAAAAGATGCCTCTGTGGCGGGTACATTCACACACCTGGGCATCCCACTGGCCAACCCCATACCTGAAATGGAGTGCAGAACAACCCTCAGGACACGAGAGATCCTTTCCAATCTGCTGAGAATAATCTCAGTCCAAAAAAGCAAGAGAGAAGGTTTTGGCACCGGGCTTCCTTGGTCTCAATGGCTGAGTAGAGAGTTACAATCCAGAGCTGAGGTCAAAATATATTTAGCCAGCAGCAGTTAAACTGAAACATTTTAAGTTAAAAAATGTCAACTCCCCTGACTAGTCATCTCAACAGACAACAAGGGAAGGAGAAGAAAATGAAGTGGAGCAGGGCAAGAAAACAATAACAAAAATAGCCAACACACTGCCCCAACATATACCCGTGAGCAAGACAGGAGCTGGAGCAGAGAAAATAGTGACAGAGGGACCAAACTGCAGCAGGGAGCATAAGAAGTGGGGCGCTAAAGGAGCTGCTCGTCATCAGCATTAGAAGCCTCCCCCACCCCAGACCCGACTCCCAGCAGGCACTTCGGAGGAAGGCCTGCTGTGCTGAGGCCACCATCAGGTCATTCACTGACCGAGACACAGCTGTCCTCCAGCACAGCAACATAGCCCTGGCAGGACAGAGTTGCTGGCATCCCCGCCCTGCCCCGTTCAGACCTTCCCTGACTCTCCCCCCCATAAGCGGTGGTGGCTCCAGAGGTGCTCCCCTGGCCTAGAGCTTCCAGTCTCCCCTCCGGGTGCTCTCCTCTTCATGATACTGCCTGAGCCTCTTCAGCATGCACTCTCTCCGATGAACAACACCAAGTCCCTAGTGTCCATAACTTAAAACCAAAGTCCCAACATTAGCTGGATTTCCCTTCGCCATTTACAACAGAAAACTATAACATCCCAGAGGACAAGGGCTGTGACTGGTTTTACTCAAACACGTTGTCCTTCTTAGGGTGTCCAACACCCTCCTGCCCCACTCCAGCATTCCCTGCATGCCCATGCCTCCGTGCCTTTGCGCAGGCTATTCCCTCTGCTATGATGCCATTCCCCGTCCTGCCTAGTGAACTCTTTTTTTTTTTTATTTATTTTTTATTTATTTATTTATTTATTTTAATTTTTTTATTGTTAGTTTCAGGTGTACAGAACAATGCAATAGTTACCCTTTTCACCCTCACAAAGTAACAACCCCCCTCCCCCCACCCACTGCCCTCCCACCCCCGATATCGTGCTTATCTATTACAATTCCATTGAATCCTTTCCCGCACTCTGCCTAGTGAACTCTTCCTCAGCCTTCACCTCCTCTCTGGAGCCTTCTCCAACCTTTCTCCTCTCCTTCCCTTTATTTTAGCTCTTTTTCACATTGTAGCGCCACAGAGGCTACCATGGAACTGGGAAGGGCAGCCTCTTCAGAGGAACAAAGACAGAGTCTGGTGTCCTGTGAACCTCTAGGCCAAGTTCAATCAGTACTTGACACACGGATGACCCTGACATGTTTATGGAGTGAATAAGTAGATGCACAAGCGAATGGGTCCTGAACACCACTGGTGTGTCTGGGCCGCTCTGGGTGAATGAAACAAGGGCTTAATTATCAGACACACACACTGGGGTTTAAATCAAGTGGGAGCAGATGGTATCTAACCTTTAAAATTATCATGGCAGATCTGACAACAATGAAAAATACAGCTTAGGGTAGTCTGAAACACAGTAGGGAAGAAAATAACATTGATTTTGTCCTGGGAGCTCCATGTAAGACAAGCCGAAAGGACATCGCTGATGGCTTTCACATGATCGGATCCCCAGAACCCTGCACATGCTGTCTTCTCGATCAGTATGCAGAGAATTACTCTGTTCCCAGGCATGGAAGCCTCCTCCAGCCTCAGGACCCCTGACGACCTTCCCATCCCAACAACTGCTGATGAGTGGAAGCAGCGTATGGTACGGCACAGAAAACAAAGTTGGGAACAAAAGAGACCTGGGCCCGAATTCGCAGTCTACCCCTTACTGGCAATGTAACTTTTGGCAAGTTACTGCGCCTCTCCGAGCTTCAGTTTCCATATCTGGAAAATGGGGGAATTTTGACTGACCTGAGGGATTGTTCCGAGAATAACAAGAAAGATGACGGACATTAACGGACGCAGTACAGTGTCTGACATCGAGTGGGCCATGGACACAGCCGAGTGCCTTCTCCTCCTCCCTGTTCAGTTCTCCTTTTGTCTTTATTACTGGCTGGTCTGCACAGCCTCCATGGAAAAAATTCCCTAAATACCCACTTTTACCAGGGAACAGCCCTCCACTCCAGCTGCCATGGCTTTTCCGACCCGAGGACCCAATTTCCTGCAGCTTGCTAACTGGTCCACCTCTGACAGCACCACTTTCTTCGTTCATTCATTCATTCACTCATTCATTCATTCATTCATACACTGTTATCTATTCATTCAACAAACATTGAGCAGAAACCACATACCAGATATGGTGGTAAACGTGGAGGTCATGGAGTGAGTGAATAAGGAGGTGAGTCTCCTGCTGTCCCATACCTCACAGACCCATGGACTTCTCCCATCTTGATACGCTCACACAGGGAAAAGGGATGGGAAACCAAGTAGCAAGTAGCAAGACTGGCAACTGTCCCACATACTTCGATACTGTATTGGTGTCCAAGGCTGCCAGGACAAATTACCACAAATTTGGGGGGTTAACACAACAGAAATTTTTTCTCTCACAGTTCTGGAGGCTGGAAGCCCCAAATCAAGTGGCCTGCAGGGCCGTGCTTCCTCTGAAGGCTCTAAGGGGGACGGGGGGGGGTGGGGGGGGTCCTTCTTTGTCTTCTCCAGCTCCTGGTGGCTCCGGGACAGCTTTGCCATCCTTTGCCACCGTCACCACATGGCCTCTTCCCTGGGTGCTCTTTTCTGTTTCTTGTTGGGTCTAGGGTCCATCCGAATCTAGTATAATCTCCTCTTGATCCTTCCCGTATCACATCTGCAAAGACAGACCCTATATATGTTCCAAATACGGTCACATTCCGAGATCACTCTTCAGCCCACTAAGGACAGCATCTCCCCCAAGAAGGCATCCCTGAGGCACCCTCACACCACTCTCCCTCAGGCTGGGCCACCACGGCCTTGACCCGCCCTCTTCTCCCGCCTTGTCCTCAGGGGCATCTCATGAGCATTCGCCATGTCTCTCACTGCTGTAGCAATGGCTTAGGGTAGCATGAGACACGGTAGGGAAGAAAATTACATTGATTTTGTCCTGGGAGCTGAGAAGATTCCTGGCACTAAGACGATACTCAGCAAGTGTGTATTGAACAGAAGTAAACCATTTCACAAGGACTAGCAACATTTTTTAATGGATTCCAAGGCCAATGTATATAAGACACAGCGTCTGAGGTGCTTCCCGAAAGTTCAAGGTAAGTCACATTTGCCTAATGCTAATCAAGAAGGAATCAGGGTCCATGAGATGAAGCCGGGGGTCGGGCATATGAAATTATCTAAGAGAATGAATCTGTTAGCACAGTGTCACCCACAGTGTCCTTTTCCCAGAGTTGACAGCATAAGCCTTTGGGGAGACGTCATGAGAGGCTCCACCATAAAGCAGAAGCCAATGCTGAGGGTGCTGGGGGAGGGGGTCTGGTTTCTGAAATGTCAGCTCTCACGCAATCTTATAGGAATTCTAGGCTCTCATTCAAATGCCACGTCATTCGCTTCTTGTGGGGAATTTGGTTTTTGTTTCCCTAAAGATACCCACAAGTCTCCTTTCCTCTTCATTTCACTTGTCTGGTTTAATTAGGATTCCAGGGCCTGAGATCCAGAATTCCCCAGCAATGCTCCCATAACAAGTTAATGATCCAGAAAATGGTGCTTTGAGGACACAGAGACTCAAGGATCCGAGGTGTTTGAAAGTTAGGAAGACGCAAGCACAGAAGTATGTCCTATTCAAAATCAGAGGCTGTTTTGCAGTTTCCCCAAAAGACCCGTCAGCCTTACCCACATTCAGAGACCAGAGGCCACCTCAGGGCAGCTGCAAAATCAAAACCTTCTGAAAGGAGCTGGAAGGGAAGCAATGTGGAGACATCAACGCTGAAGATAAGACCAAAGAGAAACATAATAGAATTCATTAGTGGGCCATCCGAGACAGTTATCTTTTGTGGAGTGTTTGGGACGAAAACAGAATTAATCCCCACTTTGGGTATAGATTTATTTGGCGGACTTATCTGAACAGCAAAAGTAAGAATGCTAATGGGTTTGAGGCAGCCCAGACAAACCCCCACTGGAGCCCAACATCACTGGGGTTTATGGGTGTAACAATTAGCCCTCAAAAAATGTTTGGCGAATGAAGGAGTCAATGAGTGATAATGGCTAATATGTATTGCCCTTTTACTAAGCACTGTCCCTACATTACCTAGTTCAGTTATCACAAGAACCTCCTGCCACCTCTTCGGCCCCCATCCTGACCCCCCTATCTCAAGTAGCCCCCACCCCACCCACTGCATCATTCTCCCTCACCCCTCGTTTCTTCTCTTAACACCTCTTATCATAATTATTTAATGGTTTTCCTGCGTTTAGTTAGTTGATGCCCTCTCCGGAATGGAAGTTCCTTGAGGATGGAGAACATGGCTGCCTGGTTCACATCTGTTTTTCTGGTTCCTGACACAGAGAAGACAGTCAACAAAGATTTGTTGAGTGAATGGATGAATGAGTGAATGAATGAATGAATGAATGAATGGCAGTCCAGGCATTCGGGATGTAGCACAAAGGAAAGAGGAGGTAAAGTTTTAGAATGGCATGGGGTGGGGGAAGGGAGGGTTTTACAATATGCAGCAGGCTTAACTGGCCATGGGCAGGGCATGAGGTCTTTATCTAAGTGAGAGCTGTAAAGCCACTCAGCAAGCAGCCAGTGGAAGGATGGAGACGTCTGGAGGGTTTAGATGGGAGGCTGTTCCTGTCCCTAGGGGGATGGCGAGCTATGGCACAAATGTAATGGTGAGGAATAAAGGGAAGGGAGGGCACATGAAACGAGACGGCAGGATCCACAGGGAACTGATCACTGCTGGACATGGAGAGGGGAAGAGGTACAAAGCAAGGAAGAGAGAGAGCAGCGGCAAGGCTCCAGCCAGGAGGAGAAAGCTTCGAGACAGGGAGGGAATCCTCCCACGGTAAGAGGAGTGCTCCTTGCCCAGGGGGTCTGTACATGTCCCGTGGATCTGCAGCCTTGCCTAGTCTGTCTCCCCCACTAGATCTTGGGGGCCCATCTTTGAGACTCCCTTTTAAAACTCCCTAGCCACCATTAAAATCATCTCTAACAATGGTTTGTGTGATGACCTTTTGTGTCTGCATAGGCGCCTATAAGGCAGCCTGTGAGTGGATGAGAGCAAGGACTAAGCCAATGTGACTGGCTCTGCTCTTCACTGGCGGTGTGCCCTGGGGAAATTAACCAACCCCTGTGTTCCTCAGTTTCCCCATCTCTAAAATGGGAATTACAGTAATACCTGCCTTGTCACAGAGGTTTTGAGAGGATTGAATGAATTAATGTATGTAAGTGCTACCTGTGAGTTACCGTTATTACCATTACTGTTAATAAACACACTGCAAATAGCCACTTGCTGGTGGTGTGGCCTTGGGAAGGCCTCTTAACGTCTCTGAGCACCAGTGTCTTCTTTTGTAAAATGGAGATGACGATGACATCATTCTGTATTAGGATGAATCACAGCCTCCCAAAAGATATAACCTTATTTGGGAAAAGAGTCTTTGTAAACGTAGTTATGTAAAGGATCTCAAGATGAGGTAATCTTGGGTTATCTGGGTCGACCCTAAATCCAATGACAAGAAAAAGGCTGAGGGTGGGTCGAGACACAGAGGGCAAAGCCATGTGAAGATGACGGCAGAGCTTGGAGTTATGCTGCCCACATGAATGCAAGCCAAAGAATGCCTGAAGCAATGAGAAATTGAAGAGGCAAGGAAGCATGCTCACCTAGAGCCACTGGAGGGAGGGCAGCCCTGCCAACACCTTGATTTTGCACTGTTGGCCTCCAGAGTTGTGAGGGAATAAATTTCTGTTGTTTTAGGCCACAAAGTTTGTGGTGATTTGTTGCAGAAGCCACAGAAAACTCATACACTCCCTCATTGGATTGCCACCAGGATTGAAACACGGAACGGCCACACAGTAGCCAGCACTCAGCAATTTATAACCATTATCATCATTTATTTCCTTTCTCTGGACCTTAATTGCCTCACCTGTATAATAAGAATGTGAGATGGGATAAAGGTGTCCAACTATTGCACTGTGCTGTACAGCTGAAACTAATTCTAAAAAATGTGTATTTCATAATAAAAAATAATTTAAAAAAAAAGTGTCCAAGTTTTTGCTACCTTGTGCTGGCTCCTTGACCACTCAACTCCTTCCTAAAGCAGGTTGGAACCATTTAATTCCTTGTCCCTCACCTTCTCCCTCCATCGGTCTTCATTCATGTCTCTGTGACCCTCAGGGAGGATGGTGGGCACTTGACCTTCTCCCCATCTTCTCACTGGAGGTGATGATGAGTCCACAGAATCCTGAGCAGTCACCCTCCAGATCTTCCAACATGAAAGAAGACCCTAGGCAAGTCACTCAACCCCACTAGGACATGACTGCCCAAATCACATTTTAGGAATTATGACATTCCCCTCCTCAGGCTTGATGAGGAAGAAGCACTTAAGATGACCACATAAATGTCTAAAGCAAAAATAGTAACTATGAACGGTGTGGGTAATAACAGATGTAGAAGTCAAATGTACAATGACATTTAAGATTGAAATTGACATTGTAAATGACAGTGATACCAGAAAGGATGGGAGGGAGGAGACGGTGAAGCTTCATGGACGTATTTGATGGCGATGCAATGATGTCTCACTGGGCTATAAAAAGAGGCCCCCCAACTACTCTCCCTGGCTCCATTCTCCTCAGTTCTAACTCACTCTACACCTGCCACCTGAAGTCAGGATAGGAGAAGCAATTTTAGCAGGAGTGGAGAAACAATAGATCCGTGTATCTTCCTAAAAGATAAAAATCTGGCCAGATCTCTTCCTTGCATAAATCCTTTCAATGGTTTCACACCTTGAAGAATTCAATCTCTACTTCCATACCCACAAGCTCCTTCATGTGTTCAAGAATAAACAGCCTCCACTCAATTAGGTAACAAATAAATGGTAGTGGAGAGCCCACCCAATAGGCCCTCGGTGAAGACTTTTTCCTTGCTGCCTCACAGTACGTTCCCTTCAACTGGCCAAAAAGAGAACTCTCTTATTTGCCTATTAACAAACGATGCTTAACTATTAGCTATAGCTGTAGACATATAGAAGCAGAGACTAAATAGGTCTCAGACACTTGGCCGCTAGCTCCTCATCCTATGGGAGCAGTGACCGGCTCTTTCTTGCCAAAAGCACAAAACACTTTTCCTTTAAGGGCTCAGTCCCAGTCAATGCGGCTGAGGCCTTAGTTTCTCACCAAGTTTTCAAGGAAATATTTTTGCCCTCAAAATTGCCTCCTTCTTTTCATCTAGAATGATGATTTATTTCATTATTCAGTGACTGAAAATTCATGAAATTCTGTGGTTAGAGCAAAAATGTGTCACACACTATTCCATATGTCCATGCAATGGGGTAGAAAAAAAATCTGAAAATTGAAAACCACCATTTCTTCTCCCAGAGTTTAATGGGCCTCCAACCATTCTTTTTTTTTTTTGAAATTATAACATTTTATCCCCTTACATCAACAAACATTGCTTTTAAAAATAAATGTAATTGGAAACAAGGCTCTATGAACAAAGATAAAGCTTGAAACGCTGCACTTTCTTAGACTAGCTTCAAAATTCAAATTCTCAAATGCAAATGTAACATTGCTAAGTCATGGAGCTAGAAGGAGCCTTGAGGAACCCGTTGGTCCAATCCTGTGAGGCGATGTGGAGGAAAGGAAAGACCAGTGGGCCTCATGAAAAGCATCAGAGGACCCGGATGTGAGTCTCGGCGCTCCCTGTACCTTGGGCCGGTCGCTAGGCAACAATGTCCTTCTCTGTAAATTGGATGAATCTCATCATGTTTCACTCCCTCTTTCAGGGCTCAAGGGCCATTGGGCCTGGACAAGCAAGAGCAAAGGGGTGATTAGAGTACGCCACCGAACACACGTGTCACCAGCATCCAGATCAAGAAATAGGACATTACAGTGTCTCAGAAGGCCCCTTCATGCTTCCTCCCAGTCAGTAGACTTTCTAAAGGGAGCCGCCGTCCTGACTTCCAACACCTCAGACTAGTTGCACCTGCTTATCAAGTTCTATAAAGGGAACTGGATAGTTTGAACTCTTTGGCATGACTTCTTTGGCGCAACAATAAGTCTGTGAAATTCAGCCATGTCATTATGTGTAGTTACAGCCTGTTCATTCTTGTTACTTTTAGTATTTGACTACTGGGAGTGCCAAAAAAAAATGTATACAAGTGGACACTTTGGTCAACGATGCTCAAACAGTAGTTCGCCATCATCAGAAGTGTCTGGACACTGATGGTAACCACTTTGAGCACATCTTGTAATTGCAGAAGTCAAACATGTCTTATATTCATCTTTTGTTATTGGTATATATTGAGTATTACAATTTTAATAGTTTTTGCCTTTCTTAAAATGTGTATACATTTTTTTTTAATTAAGCATTCCTTTTTTTAAAAATTTTATTGGGGACTTGGGGGAGAGGAACAGCGTTGGGGAATCAGGGAAGGGGAATAGACAAGTTGCTGTCCTTTTGTGCTTCATTCTAGTTGTGGAGAATGTCGCTTCACTGGCACATGTTGGTATTATTGTTGCACTCTTCCCAGGTGAGGCAGTCGCTTGCTGGCCATTGGACAGCTGTTCATGGAGGCTCACGCTGGCTGCCAGCCTCTCACGGTAGCTCACAGCAGCCCACTGCAGCAGGGGCTGCAGCCTACCGGCAACACAGCAGCTCAGCTCCAGGTCGAGCCATTGTTCACCATCTTAGCTGTAGAGGGCACAGCATCACTGGCCCTCATGTGGGATCCGAACCGAGCGCTGCTGCTCAGAGCTGATGTCCCAAGCCAACGCGCCACTCAGCCGGCCCTGTATACATTTTTGGGGGCACCTTCTGTATATGACTATACCACAATTCATGCATCTGTTTTACTCTTGTGCGTTTGTGTAGTTTCCCATTTGGCGCTATTATGAACATACTTAGGCATACCTTTTGGTGAACATATGTACACATATCTGTTGAGAATATAACTGGGAATGAAATTCCTAGGTCATAGGGTGTACACATGGTCAGCTTTATAGATATGGCCAGTTTCCCACACTTGTCATACCAATCTCTACTCCCACCTGCAATGTATTAGAGTTCCAGTTGCTCCACATCTCAACAACGCATGATATTGTCTGTCTCTTTTCCTTTTAGTCATCCTGGTGTGTGGGAAGTGGCATGACACTGCAGAATGATATTTTTAAAGTGTAAAGAAAGTTATTTACTCTACCACTGGTTTCCCTTGTCACTCAGAATAAAACTCAACTCTCTCACCTGACCTACAAGTCAAGGTTACCCCTGACTTTCTCTTTGACCACCCACCCTATTCACTATGCCTCAGCTCCACCATCTTCTTTCTAGTCTTCAAATAAGCCAAGGTCATTCCTAACTCAGGAGCTTTACATCTGCTGTTTACTCTGCCTAAAATATTCTTCCTCCAGGTATTCCCATGACTCATGCCTTCTTGTTTATTCATACATTCAAAACATATTATCGGATGATTATCAGGTTTCTTCTCAGATGTCACCTCCCGCCAAGGATCAGTCCCTGACCACCATCTAGTGTAGTAACGGTTACTCCACCACCCCCACATTCACTTCTTAGCTCCTTATCTTGCTTTATTTTCTGTGTAGCACTTATCACTACCTCCCATTTCCTCTTTTAAGATTTGTTCTCTGTCTTATCACAGTAAAACTAACTTTGAACCGAGACAGTGTATCTTCAATGCCTAGAACAGTAAGTATTCAATAAATATTTGCTGGATGAAGAGTGAATGGGAAGGAAGTCATAGACAGTCTTCTCAAAGATAACTGTAGAACATTAAAGCTAATGGAGCCCCTTTTCCCTCCACTTGATTCATAAAAATGAAGCTCAGAAAGATAAAGTGACTTGGCCAAATCACGGTCAGCAGCAGTGATGGGGTCTGAACCCAAGCTCATGATTTCTACTTCTAGTATTTACAATACTCTGAATACAAGAACAGGGGACGACGTCTTATTCCATTTGACTGAGTCTCCAATTATTGAATGTTGGACAGTAGGAATTGATTCGGCTTGGAGAAGTCCCCACTCCTACCATGAAGGCAGACAACATATCAAGAGGCTGTGACCTGGGAGTCATTTCTGGTTCCCCCAAATCATCTCTGATCTTGCTTCAGAGGAAGAGGATGATGTTGAGAGGATAAATGTGGACGGGGTGGCTCTCATTCCGCCTCTTATTTTCTGAGGAGAGGAAAGAGAACCATCTTGGCAGGAACAACTTCCCTGGGCTCCAAGGGCCTGAGATCTACCAGGAGAACATGCTCTACCAGGTGAGGGCCCTGTCTCACATGCTTCGTTTGGGTGAGAATCAGGTTGTATCACAATGCAAGCCTCGGGCCAGTTGCATAATTGGATGTGTAATCAGCACCTTCTAGAACTTGAGCCAAAAGCACTCCTGATACCACTTCGATCTTGCTGAATCATCTCCAAACCCCATGACTGGATGATTCACTGGCCTCCTCTGGGGTCATGACTACCAGGTGCTGTTCCAGAAATGAGAACTAAATTCATAAGGAGAGAGATCCTCTAGTTGAAACTCTGGTTTTTCCAGTGCTTCAACCTACCATTCCTTGGGTTTCCAAAGAGTGATGGAGGCCATGTTGGTCTCTTCTTTACCTATCAAAATAAATGGAAAAAGATAACAAGAGACTAACTAGAAAACATTGGGAACTAACTAACGTTTGGGAAGATATCAACCTGGGATGATAAAAACCATACAAATCCACAATCGCCTATCACAATTCCGAAAATCTAAAAAGTTCTGAAAACCAAGTTTTTTTGCTTGTTTACCTTTTTGTTTGTTTATTTTTTGTATATTGGCAGCAAAGTCATTTGGCAGCAAATTCTGACAGCAAAAACTGACATGAGACTATTTTTCATCTTTATTTATCCTATTTGGGGTACATATTCTTATGTTTTGATGCAGGAATATAACTATTTGATAATGAGGTGCTGAATCAGGCCCCAATGGGGGCATTCAGAATATGCAGCATATCGTGCATTTTATTATTTTAATAAAAGTTGAAAACTTTTAACACCAACATACATCTTGCTCCTAAGATTTTAGATAAGGATGGTAGGCCTGTGATTTCTCACTTACCTTCTTTGTTCAAAAGGCTAAGTCAAGTAGCAAATGAATAAACTGTTTAACAAATGAATAAATTGAGGCTAAGATAAGTTAAATGACCTGTTATCTATTGCTGCATAACAAGTTACTCCAAAACTTAGTGGCTAAAAAAAACCAATAAACATTTATTATTTCTCACAGTTTTTATGGGTCAGGGATTCTAGAGTGGCTCAGTTGTGTGGCTCTTGCTAGCAGTTTCTCATGAGGTTACAGCCAAGATGTCATCCAGGTATTCAACACATTTTATCTGCAGGTTTGACTGAGGCTGAATGATTCACTGCCAAGATGGCTCACTCACATGGCTGTTAGCAGGAGGCCTCAGTTCCTTGTCACATGGACCCTTTGCTAGGGCTACTTGAGTGCCCTCCCAACATGGCAACCCCAGAGCAAATAATCCAAAAGAGAGCAAGAAGGAAAGCACAGTCTTTTATGACCTACACTCAGAAATCACATTCCATCATTTTCACAATATTCTGCTGGGTACACAGGTCCACCTACACAAGGACATGAATACCAGGAAACAGGTACCAAAAAGGGCCACCTTGGAAGGCTGGCTACCACAATTGGGTAAAATCATTATGTTTATGGTTTACAGATAAAAATCTGAGCAAGGTCCAAATTTGCACAGCAGGTCAGATGCAGAGTAGAACTTGAAGCCAGGCAGACCAACTGCAAAACACATACTTTTAACTGTGACATAATACTGCCTCCTTCATTTACTTGACCATCCGCCTAATATATTGACTACAAGATTTGTAACAATTCTCCCTTCAGTGGTGCCCTCCTCAATATGCCAGTTTGAATCCCCAATGGCTAAAGCTGTACTATGTTCCTCTTCCTGTGTCCATTGCTGATTGGTCTGAAGGTCACCATCTGACCCAAGCAGAGGACAGTAGAAAGTCTTCAAGGATTCCACCACTGATTCATTTCTTCCCTCTATGCACATCAAGAGGTGAAGTCTATTTCACCTATGCTTGAATCTTGGTTGGTCTTAGTGAATTTCTTGACCAACAGTATGTGGCAAAAATGATGCTGTCTGACTTCTGAGGCCCAGTCCGAAGAAGCTTTGCAACTTCCCACCTGGTCACTCAGAGCATTTGCTTTTGGCACCCAGCCGCAGTGCTGTAAGGAAGCCAAGCCACCCCATGGCGAGGCCCATATGGAGAGGAACTAAGGTCTCCCCATGGATGGTCTGGCTGAGCTCCCAGTTGACACCCAAAAACAACCTGCTAGTCACATGAATGTGTCATCTTGGAAGTAGATCCTCCAGCCCCATTTCAGCAGCAGCCGCTGACGCTACAGGAGCCACACAGCTGAGTCCTGCCCAAATTCCTGACTCATAAATCATGAGATAAAGTCAAACCACTGTTTTAAGTCACTAACTTTTGAGGTTATTTGTTATTCGCAAGAGATAATGGGAACATGAAGCCAATCACAGTCTTTCTCAAAAATATGAAATTTAGGTTGAAGATAAGCAGATACTGGAAATTTTAGGAACCAAGTCTTATTAAAAGCAGCCCTTGGTATGTATTAGAGTCACATAGAAAAACTGTATAAAATGTAAAGTTCTAGCTTACCTCCCTTCCTCCAAATTTCTAATCCTCCAAAATATGTTAAGCAAACATTTTAAGCAAGCATCCCAGGTGATTCTGATTATCATGGACTAAAACTATGATTTGGATACACAATATAGAGAACCAACACACATAGACAGTTAGACTTTCCCTCACCCTGCGTCCCCAAATCGTCCTTGACTTGAGTCCTGACAATCCAGTTTTAGCTATTTGTAGCCTAAAATCTGGTTGGACCTTAAGATTAAGAAAAGCCCGTGCCAATAAAAATCTCAGCAGGGGAGACGGAGGGTGCGTGAATCCTCATGAACCCACAGTTCATTCTAAATTGAACTTGAAGACTTAACCATCTTCCTAATTTTAGAACCCCGAAATATCTAGGATTGTAAGATTAAAGCCTGCTTTAAACCACTGTGAACTGGATTTTAATCCTTGTTATGTTTTATTCTCCAAAAGGCAAATCTCATCAGCCACCTTGGGGATTCTTCTGGATTCTATCACAGACAACAGGATTCTCTCAATAAGACAGGCCTGCTGTGACTGCCATTATCTGCAGACAGAATTTCCAAGTGCTGGTCAGTGTGTGTGAACTCTGGCTGAGGCAACTGCCTTGGGGGACGGTTTGCTTTGAGGAGTCAGATAGAAAAGCTGATTTACAGGCACTGGACTCCCACGGTCCCACTTTAGTTAGACATGAATCAGGTCAAGGTCTGAGTGTTCTTTCCTGCTTGAAGGTTTATTTGGGAACAAGAAAAAGAGAGGTGGGGGGGGGGAATCTCTGTAAGTTAAGTTGGTGGACTAGTCACCTCTTCCCACGACCAGTCCAAAGAGGCAAATACTATGGAAGCGGGCATTTGATAGGGCTCAAAGTGGAACTTTTCAAATATGGAGTCAACGCTGGGAAACTTGCATAGTAGATGAAATTTACTTGTATTTCAACAACCTTCTCCCAACTCTGTTTTAAGTAATATCTCTCTCCTTATTTTGCCCTCTATCTTCATTTTGCCCTTCTGTTTCTTAGTTATTCCCCACACTAAGGTCCCCCCGCCTCCCCAGAAATGGCTTAATCAGGAAGTACCCGAAAGCTCTAGAAGTGTTTCCTCCACTTTCTTCAATCTTTCTTCGATCAACCCACCCCCTCCATCAAAATATACCCCTCCCCATCTCCATGCCCTCTGCACCCTTCCCATGCCTCACTAATCTGATGACTATTCTTTCCATAGCATTAATAGGTGATGAGTTTATTATTATCTTTCATGTTCCAGTTTTGCAATTTATAGGGACATCATAGAAGCAACCCCTCGGGGTAAGTAGTAGTTGAAGCTTCAGGCTCACTGGCAGAGAGATGAGAGGGTTAGAGGTTTAGAGCAAATACATGGCTCTTTCTTTCTACAAAGCGTGTTTGGAGACCCAGCAGCGTCACAGACACTGAGAAGAAGTCAGGTACCAAGGAAAGGAGAGTTCATTCTTAATGTGGATGTAACTGAATATGTCTAGATTTTGGAACTTTTTTTTAAAAAAGATCTTTCCGGGCCGGCCGAGTGGCGCGATGGTTAAGAACTCGCTTGGGATGCCAGAGGGCCCCGGTTCGGATCCCACATATGAGGGCCAGTGACACTGCCCTCCGCAGCTGAGATGCTGAACAACAGCTCAACCTGGAGCTGGGCTGCCATGAGTCGCCGGCGACGGCGTGGGCTGCAGTCCCTGTGGCAGTGGATTGCCATGGGCTACCGTGTGTGGCCAGCAGCCAGCGTGAGCGGCCAGCAGCCGCAGTGAGCGGCCGTCCAGAAGCCGGCGACTGATCTGCCTCGCCAGAGAAGAGCGCAATGATGGTGCCAACTTGGGCCAGTGAAGCAACATCCTCCACAACTAGATTGAAGAACAAAACGACAGCAACTTGTCTGTTCCCCTTCCCCCAACTCCCCAGCACTGTTCCCATCCCCCCAATTCCCCAATAAAAAATCTTTAAAAAAAAAAAAGATCTTTCCTATACCTTAGTATCATTTATTCTTCCCTGTGAAAATTAACAAAATATATTTTTTAAATCTGGGAAATAAAACCACCTCAACACTTAAATTAAATTTAAATATGAATCTCATCCTCCCAAGCCATTACTGGCACATTTGGGTGAGTGGTCAACATTCAAGGCATATCACAGCCGTTGGCCCAGGCCCCTCGGGGAGGAGAAGGGGATGCTACGTCAGGCCATCTGACCAGAACTATCTTCCCAACTTGCCTATGTTGAAATCCAAAATTCCCATCATGGCTTCATTTTCACAGGAACAAATCCGGACTGGAAATCAGAGGGGCTGACTTCTAACCCAGGGTCTGCTGCTAACCGTGGGGTCTTGACCTTAAAAGCAAAATGAAGCGTGCAAACCCTGGAAGTTCTCTTCACCCCCAAATCTCCAGCATTCCAGGATTAAAGGCCTCTGTTTAAAATACAAATAAATTCCCTGAACAGAGTGACACATTACTCAGCTCTTACCCACTACCCCTTAGCTCAATTGAGCTTCCCAGCTTAGCTTGCTCCTTTTCTCCTAAGTCCTAAAGGATGGTGATTTAAGGAGGGCAATGAGAAGGGAGACATCTAGCAGGTGGAGGTTTTCTGAGGGAAGAGAGGAATCTGGTGGGAGACCCTGATGGACCAGGAGGAAGCATACGACTCTGGACCCCCATTTTGGAGGCTTGAAAAATAAAGAAAAGCATGAGCAAGTCCAAAGAAAAAGCGAATTTTCCCCATTTCACACTTTCTTTCTTGGCTGGACCTAAAGAAAAACTGCAAGGAGTCTGTCCTGGTGAGAGATTTTTAGAGACGATGGAAGCTTATTAAATAGTAAATAACTGGTAATAATGATCCTAAGGAATTCTAGTCCCATTATGGCCCGGACACAAGTCAAAACAGAACTGCTGTCTTTCCTGTTTGAGAAATGAGACTCAGTTGGCATGGGGCCAGGAGGGGTTGGGAGGAGAAGAAAAGAAGAAAATAACTAGACATTGCCTTTATTAACCAACTGCACTTGACAAATTTGGGGGAAAAAAATTACCATCCATCCCCATTCTACAGATGAGGGGCATTGAGGCTCAGAGAAGGTTTACCTGCCTGACATCACCCAGTCGGTGATGAGCACAACCAAGATTTCAATCCACACCTGAGTAACACCAAAACCCATACTCTTTCCACAATGGCCATGAAATATGAGTTTTAGCAAATGAGTTTTAACTTCCCACTTAAGTGATAAGGAGCAGAGCAATGCTAATGACTAACATTCAAAGATAGTCTATTATATGCCAACCACTGAGCTAAATGCCACTACTTATCGTAACATTTAATCTTCTGACCCTATAAAACAGCTAACTAATATCACCCCATTTCACTGCTGAAGAACCCGAGGTGAAGCAATTTGCCCATGGTTAGATAGCAAAGACGTCAGGACGTAAGCCAGATAATCGGACACCGAAGCCTATAACTTTAACCACTACACAGAGCAAACGTATTTTATTCCAATCCCCCATAAATAAAAACTTGTTATTGCCCAGTGTACTAACAGGGATGAAGATACAGGGGATTTTAACTACAGCCCGGGCTGTTAACACATCCAGAAATTGCTCTTTGACAGCAGCTTGAAGTGACTATGAGTGGATGTTTTCAGAGTAGCAGGCCTGCCCCCAAAGCCATTCAGGCCCCAAACAAAACCTTCTCTCTGTCCCTGCTGTTCTTAAAAAACACAGGCCGATTTCAACCACCCTGGGACAAACGGCTGCCACCATAATACCCTATCCTGCAGGAAGAGTCAGTCTCCTGACCCTCTCCACTCAGGGCCTGGAAAATGTTTCTGGCATTTCTGCAGAGATGGGAAACTGGAGTGGGAAGGAGGCAGAGAGGGGGGAGAGACGGAGGTGGGGTGGGGGGAACAGTGTTTACATACGTAAAATGCAGAGGGAAACTGAGCTAATGAAAGAACGTATTTCCAGAAATGGAACCAAAACATGTTTCACAAACGCTCTTGGCCTTGTGAAGGATTAGCTGCTAAAGGACATGGCCGTGGGTACCACTCTCTGTTTACAAGATTCTCCTCCGCCCTGCTTGGAGACGTGACTTTCTGCGTCCTCACTGAAGGGCTGATTATCTCTGTTACCTGAGCTGCATAAACCCGAACACTTCTCGGAGACGCTGGACACAACTCAAGGAGCAAGGCCTGGAGGGGCCCTGGCTACGAACAACTGGCCTGTCTGCTTCAAAAACGTCAGTGTCATGAAAGACCAAAAAAGGCTGAGCAACTGTTCCAGATGAAAGGCCATTAAAGAGGCATGACCGCTAAATGCAATGTACGATCCTCCCTTGCATTTTTTGGGGGTAGGGAAGATTGCCATGAAGGATATGACTGGCGTAACTGGCAAAATTTGAATATGGAGAATATGTTAATTAGATAACAGTCTTCTATCCCAAAGTTAGATCTGAACTTGATCATTGTACTGTGAGGTTAAATATACAA
The DNA here is from genome assembly GCF_001890085.2 of Hipposideros armiger. NCBI lineage: Eukaryota > Metazoa > Chordata > Mammalia > Chiroptera > Hipposideridae > Hipposideros > Hipposideros armiger. The sequence continues at coordinate 313,048 of NW_017732347.1, read as the reverse complement.
ATGAACAGTGGCCAGTCTATATATAAAAACAGAACTTTGACCCACCACCTACAGCAACCTACCCAGAAAACCAACCCATGATCTACAATAAACAGCCTAAGTAGCCAGCCTGCTGTCGGTCAGACTTGCAGACAGCCAGCTTGCTATCTATCTCTAGTGACAAACCAGGGAGTTAAACAATAACTTCTGTAACAATTGGCCTGAGGATTCGATTAATAACCGACAGCTTCCCTAATTTTTGTCTGCTTCCAACTTAGGACCAATCAGAGAAAGCCAAACTTGCATCCCTGGCCAATAGGATACCCCGCTTCTAGTTAACCCACCTCCAGCTTCCACTTGCCAACAGCCTCCCATCAGGGCATACCTCAAGCCCTCCATTCCTTCCACTATAAAGCTCACCCACTCCTCTGCCTGCCTTTGAGTGTCTGCCAGAATTCAAGCGATGGTGGCCGACTCCCTTGCCATTGCAAGCTCAGAATAGCCTTTGCTTGTCTCCTTTGGTGGGTTGTCGTTTATTGCCACAGTTGTGTGGCTATGCGAATGTCCTTGTTCATAGGAAATATGCACTGAAGTGTTTAGGGGTAAAGGGTTTTCTGAACCTCAGTGGTTCAGAAAAATATATATACATTTAGAGAGAGGGAGGAATAAAGCAAATGTAGTTACGAGTTAACAATTAGTGGATCTGTACGAATGGTGTCAGTTCTTTGTACTATTCTTGCAAGTCTTTTGGAAGTTTGAAATGATCACAAAAATAAAATCTTTTTTAAAAGTATCCCCAGCTGATTGCTTACATCCTGACCACTTAAGACCTCAGATGATAGATTCATGTCTTGTCTGTGTCACTTTATCCATCTGTTTCCCCTTGCAGAACTACACATGTAGAAGCCAGGACCCTCCCAGCCAGACCCCTGAAGAGCAACCACACAATCCCCACTCCCAGCACTTTCTTAAACCTCTCGGCAGTTATCCATTTGGGTCGTTGGCTGTAGAGAAAATCAGGGAGATCTTGAAGTCCCTTCTTCCCTCGGCCAAGGGGCACAGACAAAGCAGGGTGCTGCCCTCATTATTCAGCCCTCACATGCACCCTGGGCCTCGTGATGCAAATGGCTCATGAACTGGGGATTGCAAGGATGTTTGGAGATTGGCCATCAGTTTCTTAAGGCTAAGCTGAGTCCTTAGAACTGGCTGGGCTTAACTAGTTTACATTCCAAAGCTGTTGTATATGACTATTTCTTAACCTTGCCTTCTTACTCTTCTTTCTTCCTTGCAACTTACTGGCCCACCATCTTATTTATTAAGCCTCTTTTATCCTTTCACTTAACCTTGACTGCACATTGGATTCATCTGAGGAGCTTTAAAAAATACTGATTCCGGGTCTCAGAGACTTATTCAATTGTTCCAAGGGGCAGCCTGCGAGGTGGGTTTCTTGTTGTTTTTTATTTTGATTTTTAAGTTCCCTGGAAGCTTCTAATGTGTAGCCAAGACCGAGAACTACGGCCTTCATGCACTGTCAAATATATCAATGAAGCTCTTTTCTCCCAGGTTTTTACATCTTTTTCACTATTTTGGGGGAGACTTCTGACCATATCCTCAGGCCTCACTGAAGTTCCCACATTGGGGGGATTTCCCTGAAGTAGTTAGAATTCACGTGGCCTTTATAAAAGTGATTTATTTGAAAGTCTTTCCCCAACAACAAAATAAGGAAAGATGAGACATGTGAAAACCTGCTCTGGCCAATAACAATCAAAGGTAATCATCACAATTTCCTATAAATAAACTCACCCAGCCTATATTTACAGGACAAAAACCCCCCCGTCACCACAGTGCCTGTCCCCTTGTGACTGCACACGTTGTTACAAAGAAGAAAACAACAAATCATCCATCCAGATGTAGTTATAAGATACTGAAAATACATGGGGCAAGAAGATGATGAAATGGCATTAGATTTACAGCGACAGGTGGTGGCTTCTCCTCACAGGCATATACGTGGTCATCTGACCTCTCGGTCACATGAAAGCGAGAACAAGGAGACCCAGCACGAAGAAGTCTGTTGAAAGGTCTGTGGCTTGGATTCTAAACAGGGGGCCCAGGAGATACTGGAAAAGCATGCATTGGCCCAGTTCTCAGTCCAGAGAGTCATTAGGATCATGAAGGAGGCTTCTAAAAAAGACTTGGCTATCTCCTATCACCAGCTTGGCCCCATTAAATGAGTCTCTTTAAGGTAGGGCTCAGGCATTGGTATTTTTAAAGCTCCCCGGATAGACTGTGCTGCCCACTTGACCTTGAATATCACCTCCACATAGATGCCTCTTATCTCACTTCCAGGCAGGACCCTGAGTTCCCCATGCCCTTTGCACCAGCTTTTAGAGCCATATAATTTCCCCTACTCCCACCCCCTTGGCACTGCCGTCTTCTCTTCCCACACCCTTTGTTTCCCCCATTACATACACACACACACACACACACACACACACACACACACACACACACACTCCTATACACTCACACGTGCTCATACACACAGGCCCAGAGAGCAAAACTCCCAGCAAGCCCATATGAGTAATTACAGTTTCTTGCATATGAGTTGTACTCTGAAATTACATTCTGAGTTTTTCTGGTAGCAAGTATCTCTTCATACCCTGTGAGGGTCCCACAGCATCTAGCAGAGCCTGAATCTCAACAAAATGTAAGTGCCAAATGTCTGACGGGTCAGTTGATCCATTTAGCCAGAGCTATCCAAAGACAGTTCACGACGCTGAGTCCAAGACTTGCTTATCCTGAAGTCGTCAGACATATCATGTACTATGGGCGGGATTTGAATTCTGGCTCCAACACTTTCGAGCTATGTGACCTTAAACAAGTGACTCAGCCTTTTCTCCAAACCCCAGTTTCTGCATCTACCCCAACAGAAAATATTAATAGCCACCTCCTGACATTGGTAGAGAATACATACAAAGAACACAGCATCGTGCCTCACAGACAGACAGGGAACAGTAAGCAGTAGCTGATTTCAACAGCCACAGTACGGACCAGTTTTCTCAGAATCAATCCCCAAAGCCCAACATGAGCATGTGTAACATCTTTTCTACACAGGGACAATAGTGTGCAAAACTGGTTTCCAGGTGATACAGGGCCCATCACCCTGCTGATGGTAACCCTGCAGCTCCAGGTCCTACTCTTCTCACTTTAAAAGAGCCACCCATACAGTGTCAATCCATGGCTCATCTGTCTCGTTCTTTCTTTGCTACGGGAAACAGAGCAGGTGGTGAAAATGTGGAGAGCAATTCTAGAAATCAGACCAGTCTCAGAGATGACCATCCGCCATCGTGAAGGGGGAAGGGGGTCTTAAGCATATGTGACATCAGAATCGCCTGCAGGACTTGCTACAAAAGCAAGCCATAGGCATCCACTCCCAGAGATTCTGACTGCATGAGTCAGTCCATGATTCTTCCTAACGGCCCCAGTGGTTCTGAGGCAGACAGTTGGGAACCATTCCTGGAGAAGCATTGATCTCATAGGATGATAAAGACAGAACACTAAGCAGCAGCATGTGGAAAGAATGAGGCTTCTGCTGTCAGACATACCATTTTAAGTTTGAATCTGTTGCTTACCCTGTTAGCATCAGTTTCATCATTTGCAAAATAAAAGCAATGATACCCATCTTAGAGGATTATTATGATGACTAAATGCAAAAATACCTGTAAAGCACCCAATGCAGTGCATTTGACCCTCCAGTACAAGTTTATTCATTATGGAATGAAGAACACAAAGCAATTCGGTTTTCTAGCCTGGGACACCAGGAGACGGTGATGCCCTTGACCAAGATGGCATAACTAACTGGAATGACTAGGCAGGGAGCAGATATAGGGTCTCCAATGTTAAATGAGTTGCTACAGCCCAACACAGACCTTCTCCTGCAAAGAAGACGGAGCCTCCTGGCCAGTTCCTTGCCTAACCCAGCATTTCCTACCCAGGCCGAGGGACCACGTTTCTTTCACACTGCGGCTCCATAGCTCACCCGGCAGGCACTCCTTTCTCCTAAGAATGGTTTTAGGTCTCAACCTGTTACTGGCCCCAACAGCAAACCCACTCCTCACTAAGTAACATACAATAACCCAGATAATCTCCCAAAATATACAGAATTCCACCAAGTTCTCAGGTTCCTAATCCTGGTTCCTCTCTAGGATAGGCCCTGGAAGCACCTGGAAGCTCTGAATCTCTGCTTTCGTTCCTGAATGGGGTGCTCACCAAACTGCCCCAGCTCCTCCTTTGGGTGGATACAGTGTCTGCTCCTGCATCAAAGCCCCTCTTCTCAGCCAGAGAGCCTTGACCTTGAGGTCAGATTGAAATGAATTGCTCCTTCCGTATTCTATAATACTTAAGTTGATTCATTATTATAGATCTTATCACTCCTCAGTAGGGAGAGTCTGTGACTCTCTGTTCCTTGAACTATCAGCTCCCTGAGGACAAGAACTAGAGCTGGTTCACCTTTATATTCTCCATAGGACCTACAATCACCTGGCACATAGTTGGCCTGTTCCTCTGTTATGATCCCCAGCCTTAAAATGCACTGCGTTGAATCTTCAAAAATCAAACTACCCATTCATTAATGCATCCTAGGCCCACAAACATTTCTTGAGTGCCTCCTCAGAGGCAGACACTAACTACACTGGGTGCCGGGATTCAGAGATGTAAATGACATGATTTCTGCCTTCCAAACCCCTCAGTCTACTGGAAGAAAAAGAGACATTAGCAGGTAATTAAAAATACATACAAACATAATCAGTATAACTTGCTTCATCAACTTAAGGTCAAATGTACTCATTTGCTTTCGTTTTTCCAATCAACAACTCAACCCCCACATGCCAATATTGGCAGAAGGTACAGTGTCTCCTTCTTCAGGACATGACTCTGATGACTTAGGCCCAAGGGGTGGGGAGTGGATGAGGGTGGGGGTAGAATCTTGCTGGCAAGGTCCATCCCTCTTCCTCATCAAGCAGAGAAGAACTAGAGTTGGTGCCTGCAACCTCCCACTCCTTCCAGTTTTGCTGTGGGCCACGGAGCCCACACAGCTGAACACAGGGTTCTTGCCTGCTGCCGCAGGACTGTACTTGCCAGTCCAGATCCTTTCTACCTGCAGGGCTGCCTTCTGAGCAGGCATCTCTCTGTGGTTTCTACCCCTCTGCTGAGCCACTATTCTCCAAAGCCTAAGCCTTGGATCGGCCCAGGTTGCTTGGCTGGGAGAATCTTCCAGCATCAGCCACTATCAGTGCTGGTCCAGCTCTTCCCCACCAACCCTCAGATCCTTGTGGAGCCCCAGGCCCAGCCTAGACTCCCCCTTGCTTAAGATCATTTTATCTCAGGGTTGATGTTGTCCTTTCCCTGTCATAAGCTTGGTCAGAGCCATCTTGTCTACTCTGAAAGAGCTCCCTAACTTCCAGTCTCAGATTTCAGAAATTGGGATGTCATCCCTTTCACTTCCTGAAAGCTCTGGCTCATTATTCAAATAGTTCCTCCCACCCCTTCTTCCAAAACTTTGTGTCCTAAAGTAAAGATGGCTTTTGCTAAAGTGATCTGCTATGCTCTACTCTTTGGACCATGGGAATTCACTAGCTTTACATTCACATAAATAAGAGGACAATGTGTGTGACCCTTCATGGGACCAAAGAAAGGGTGGTAGTCTCTCTAAATGCAAAAAAAAAAAAAGGCTGTGCCTGGTATATATATGATGGTAAAATATTATAATAGGATAAGTACCAAGTGCTATGGACCCCAGGAGAAGACTATGTGATCCAGACTGGTTTCATGGGAGGACAGGGAAGGGAAGGCTTCCCATATCATTTATCCACACTGTGATGTCCCAGGTCATGCCCATCCTACACTCCTACATCCTGAGTGCCTGTAGGCCAGAGAGCTGATCTGGACAAATTCAAGTCCTCAGGTTAATGTCAGCTTAAGAACAGGCAGAGTCCCCATGGAACTGAAACAGACCACAGCGTAAAGCAGGAGGCCGAGGGATAATTGGGTAGGGATTCAGAAAGTCAAGCACCTGAGTCCCAGCACCAGCAATGAGAGATATGCAGCCAGAGGATTCAAACACTGAACAAACACCTTATTGTCCAGGCCACAGTTTAGGAGTTGGGTAGTCCGTGATGAGGAAGACAGACAGAGGGTACAAACCAAATCACCCAGCTTGCTAAGGACTCCAATCCAAGAACCAGCAAGTAACACAGAAGCACAAAAGTGCAGGGCCTACCTCTTGGCCTGAGAAGATCAGGAAAGGCCCAGTGGGGGAAGACAACATTGAAGGTAGATCTACAGGGCCTCAGCTAGTCTAGATGATGCCCTTGGGCAAATTTGGAAAAGGCTCCTGCTTTAGGAAGACAAATGAGAAAAATACCCCCGCCCCTGGGCTGACACAGAGTCAGTGAGAGGCGAGAGAAATGTGGGCTGGATGTCAGGCCCCACTCAGCCCCTGGGGCCAGGAGCCTTGGCAGAATGTGCAAGAAGCAAATGTGTTGAGGTGACCCTGGCCTTGAACGATGAGTAGGAGAGTGCCCCCAAACAAAAGGGGAAAGGCATTCCAGGCAGAGGACAACATGGACAGAAGCCAAGGCTACAGCGGAGCTTGATCCAGGAGAACCTTTCAAACTTCCTACCTAGGCAGGAAGTGGTCCCAAAGTGCAGGTGATCTGGGGTTCATAGGTGTGAATTTTAAAACAATAGCCACCAATTAGAGCAAAGAAAAAAGCACTTCTACTGGAGATTAGTTCTGAACGTAAAGAGATAGAAATAAGAACTGAAATGACAGGGTGGCTGTGTCAATGGCAGGGAAATTATTCAGCAAGTTTCAAAAATGTGAAAAATACCTGGGGCCCATGTATTCTTTTTTAAAAATTAAAAATATATACTTTTTCTTTTTTGTAAACTAGGGTCAGAGAATGGATCTCCCAAAATAATTGTCCGTAACTCACTTCCCTGTGTGAGTTTGGAAAGAAACAAGCACATCTTACTTGGCTGGATTTGACCTTCTCTGCGGCAGACATACCCACCCCACCCCCACACCAGTGATGAGTCACTAGGGAGAGCATTTTCATCAGACCACCAGTATTCACAGAACAATTCAAGGAGATAAAACACATGTGAATGTGGATGTCTGAAGCAGCCCCAGTAGGGAGATACCCCAGAGATCTGCACTCCACACACTAAAATACAGGCAGATCACTGAGCCTCCCTGGACCCCCATTTCCCCATCTGTCAAGTGGGGTGGCTTCATTCAATGACTCCTATGACGGTTAGTGTTATGTGCCAACTTGGCTGAGCCACAGTGCCCAGGTATGTGGTCAAACATTACTCAGGATTTTCCTGTGAGGGTGTTTTGGGATGAGATTAATATTGAATCTGTGTACTTTGAGTAAAGCAGATTGCCTTCCACAATGGAGGTGGGCCTCATCGAATCAGTGGAAGGCCTAAAAAGTACAAAGATTGACCTTCACTGAGCAAGAGGGAATTCTGCCAGCAAACAGCCTTTGGATTCACACTGCATCTCTTCCTGGGTCTCCAGCTTGCCAGCCTACACTGCAGATTTATTTTAGACTCACCAAGCTTCCACAAGAGCCAATTTTCTTAAAAAAAAAAAAAAAGTATATGAAGTGCGCGCGCGTGTGTGTGTGTGTGTGTGTGTGTGTGTGTGTGTGTGTGTGTGTACATCCTGTTGGTTCAGTTCCTCTGGAGAATCCTGAGTAATACGACACCCAAACTCCTTTCCAGTTTTAAGATGCTGGGAGTCTGAATAGGTAGCAAAGGAAGGTTAGGCCCATTTCTCAGCCTGCAGCTCCCCCAGGGCAGGGATGCCAAAGTGATCAATGTACAATGTCCTCTTTCAGGAGGACTTGTGCAATGAGCCTCCGTGGCTCAGCAATAAATACCAGTAGTTCCAGGACTGGTACGCCAAGTACTGCAGGGGTATGGAGAGAGATAAACTGATATGAACGCAGCCAAGAGGAAATCCAAAATGGGACATTATGAAGACAGCTTCACATTCCACCAGTGATGCCATCTTCTGTGGGGACCTCCCCAGCTACTTGCCACATTATGATGCTGTTATCCCAGAGGCAGGAAGTGGGCTTTTTACCGGTGATTGATGAGGTGTTGCTACAGAGCAGAGCATCTACTGCAGAGGACACCAAGAGACTGTCTCTGCAAGAAACAGTTCGGGGGAAAGAGGAGGGAGGGAGAGCCAGGGCAGGCTAAAACTGAAGTCCATCCAAGGACCACGGCAACTCGGAGCAGCCTGCCCGCCCCACAGCAGCTGTTGTCTAGAAGCCCTGGGGCCCTTTCAGGCACACTCCAAGCAGAGCTCAGCCACAGCTTTCGGAACTAAAGGGGCCACAGAGGGAAGATGGCAGCTCATTCTCATGTTCCTTTGCTGTCCCTTCCTCCCTAAGCCCTGCATGTCTCATGTTCCATTGAAGGCCCAGTTCTCTTCCATTCTCCACCCTTCCAGATTGTCCCATTTATGCCTAAGGCTTCAGTTACCACCCCCATGTGGATGAACCCCAAATATTGACATCCAGCCCTACTGCTCTCCTGTTCTCCTGACCTGAGCTCCTCTAGAATGTAAGCTCCCTGACAGCAAGGATGGTCCTCTCGTTCTCTGCTGTGTCTCCAGCGCCAGGAGCAGTTTCTGAAATGTAATTGCTGATTAATAAATATCTGTTGACTCGATGATTGAACCTGCATCCAGCAGCCTTCAGACATCTCCACTTGGGCTGTCCTGGACTCAGCACGTGCAAAACCAAGCACTCAGTGTTCCCCTCAAAGCCTGTGATCTCCATTTTGTTGATTCACTCCATTTCCTTGTTTAGTCCCCAAATCTGGGCATCATCTTCATCTTCTTTGCTCTCCCACTTTCGATGAGTCTCCAAGTTCTATCTTCTTCATATCTCCTACCTGTTCAGTTTTCTCTTTCCCGATCTAGAATAAGGAAAGAGGCACCTATCAGTCCTGTTGTATTATAGTCATCTGTTTACTTTTCTGCTTCTCTAACTAAACAATGAATCGTGTGATGGCAAAAACCTGAGGCACTGATATGTATCTCTGTGTGTGGGCAGGGGAGGTAATTCCAGTCTGAACATCCTCTTCTTATATTGGGAAAATCCTCCCCTGAGTAAGAGTTGGTGAGAGTCAGGGCCTCAACACCCCCCTACAGAAGCCAAGGTAGACAGACATACCTTCCCCTGTGGTCATAATCACATGACCTGGCCCTATCCAATCAAAGGCCTCTGCCCAGAAATTCAAAGCTGGAGGGAGGAAAGCAGAGGCTGGTTCATTCAGAGCTTAGTCATGCCCTAGTCGTCGGTGGTGGCTCTCCCGGCGGGCAGTGAGACCTGACCTGCAGATTGCCCCTGGGGTGGGCCCTTGGCTGTGTTCTCTGCAGTCTGGCTCCCTTGGTCCCTGCTTGTTACCTGCTCTCCAGTTTCCCATCACTCTGAGAAGTGACCAGTATCCTGACACATCCCTTTTAGAAATGAGTTCAGCTAGAGTCAGCTTCTGGGCTGTAGCTAAGAACTCTGATTGCCATACCTGGTCTCACCTGTCCCTTAACTTCTGTATCTAGCAGTGTGCCTGGTATCTAATAGGTAATCAGTGTGGGAAGAAAAGGAAGGAAGGAAGGCAGGAAGGAAGGAAGGAAGGAAGGAAGGAAGGAAGGAAGGAAGGAAGGAAGGAAGGAAGGGAGGAAGGAAAGGTATTGTCATTCTTTTGGGACCTTTGACTACTTCTCAGGTGAGCTTGGAATAAGGAGAGAAGGGTTGGGAAATTATGGACCACTGTATGTATATGAGCCTCAGGGTTTTTTGTTTCTGTTTTTATTTCTTTAGCACGAGGACACTCCTCCTTCTTCACTGGCCACATCTGAGAGTCCTTGAGAAAATATACCAACCATCCCAAGTCCTGAGAAATCACTCGTGTTCAACATCTTCCAGGCAGTATGTTGAGAGCCACGCTTTGGTACGACAGTGAGTCCAACGCGGCTCCCAGTGAGAGTAGGGAGAGCGAGGGAAGAAACGGGGAGTGTTCTGAGTGATGATGGAGGGAGCGATGAAATAGGGAGCTGAGAATTTGCAAAGGCACATAAATAGAGCTTGTGAAATTCCCACGCTTTATAAAAACCTGCTGAGAGTAGAAATTGGTATAAGTTTCCCGAAAATCACTCTGGTGTTCCCTTTGACCCAGTAATTCCACTTCTAAGCATCTGTCTTAAGGAAGCAATCAGAAATATGGACAGCGACTTATGTGTAAAAAAATAGTCACACTGATGTTATTTATAACCAAGAAAAGAATTGGAAGCAAGTTAATGTCCAGCCTGAAGGAAATAGCTGAGTAAAATGTCTCATCTATACAATGGAATATTAGGCAGCCATTAAAAATAGCGTTCACAAAAAGATCGTAAAGCTATGGGGAAATGTGGTGAGATAATGTTGTGCAGAAAAGATAAGATACATGCAAATCCACTTATCTAGAGCTTGATCACAAGAAAGGAAAATGTCTATATTAGAACAAAGCCTGGAAAGAAACTATTCAAGTGTTAACAGGGGTTGTCTCTACACATTGGGATCATGAATTATTTTTTCTTTTCAGTAACTTTTATATAATTTTCTTTTTTTTTTTAAAAAAGATTTTATTGGGGAATCGGGGGAAGGGGAACAGACAAGTTACTATCCTTTTTTTCTTCAGTCTAGTTGTGGAGGACATTGCTTCACTGACCCAAGCTGGCAACATCATTGCACTCTTCCTGGGCAAGGCAGATCAGTCACCGGCTTCTGGACGGCCGCTCACGCTGGCTGCTGGCTACACACGGTAGCCCATGGCAACCCACTGCAGCAGGGAACTGCAGCCCATGCCGTCGCCGGCAACCCACGGCAGCCCAGCTCCAGGTCGAGCTGTTGTTCAGCAGCTTAGCTGTAGAGGGCACTGTCACTGGCCCTCATATGTGGGATCCGAACCAGGGCCCTCTGGCATCCTAAGCCAGTTCTTAACCAACGCGCTACTCGGCCGGCCCAAATATATATAATTTTCTACAATGGGTCAATATTAAATTGTTGACCAAGAAAAAGGAAATACAACAGCAAAATGCAAGAGTAAAAATTAAAATAAGATCACCAATGCCAACTTGCATAAGAACTGCCATATTTTGTTTTTGAATTCACGGCCTTCGTAGTTGATTCTGAGGCTAGAGAAGCCCCACTTTCTGCCCCAACCACTCTGCCCTTCACCTGTCTCCTTCCTCGTCAGGTGAGATTAGAAATAAAGGTCCTGCTACCCCCTGGTCCCAGGCATGCAGTCCCCTTCTTTCCCCCATGGTCCCAGTCACTTGCTCTCATCCCAAATTTACCTGCACCTCTTCACAGAGTCCTACCCTGAGTTCATCACACCTGGCCCATCGGTGATACTTATGGCAGGGAGATACTCTCTCAAGTAGTTGTGTCTTTGAAAGGATACAACAAAATAGCTCATCTTCGATGAATAAGATCTGTGAGATATGCTGGGACCATCCACCACTTGAAAAGTTTGGATAACCATGACTTTCCAAGACTCATTAATTCCATCTAGACTCTGTCTGAACTCTGAGTAGTGCCACAGGTGTATTTGTGAATGAACCTTCACATACCTAACACAGAGAAACAGGTATGTGTGTCCTGTCACTGAATTAATATGTTTTGCTAACTAAATAGAGTTGGTCATTACTCAGTAAATACTGCAACCTTTTTGTTAATCTCAGTTTCTTCTTGCAACAACATAATAAATGGTAGAACAAAGTTCACATAACTAATTTAAATACCCTTGTCACCCAACTATTTTATAGCCAAGTTCAACTAATCCTCAGGTGTGTTCCAGCTTGTCCTGGATTGTACATAAAAAAGACTGTTGGTGTTAATTGCCTCAATACTAATAAGAACAATTACAACATTTACAGAAATAATAGGTCATTATGTTGCAAGCACTGCACTAGGCTCATTATTTCCTTTCATATTCACAGGAACCCACACAGAAACTGAGGCACAAAGAGTCTGAATAACTTGTCCCAAGTCACACGGAATAATGGTAGTGCTGGGCTGGGACCCAGGCAATCTTCCTCAGGGCACCTTATGTACTCCCTTCACTGTACATACGGTTCTAGCTCATAGCCCCAGCTGTGCAAAGGAGAGACAGTGCTTAAATCCCCCAACAAATACCACTCCTGACCTTTTGCTCTTGGCTTCCTGAGATTGATTCTGTTTTGTGACTCAAAATTAATTGCTCTAAAACCTTATACCTCCATATCTCTGACCATGATGTTTTTATTTTTTTTTTCCAATTTTGATATCTGTCTCGTTTTCTAATGTGATCCTTGATTATTATCTTTAGCTTTTTGAGAAACTTTTTAAAGTTCCAAATCCCCCTCTCTTCAAATGTTTTTACATCTTAAAGGGCCTACCTAGAGGAAGCAGAGTACAAATGTCTCTAGGAGCTGGTTAGATGGTCAAGTAAATTATTTTAACTCAGGGAAATTAATTTTAATGAAGCCAAGAGCATGTATGCCTAATGGTGGAATTTGGTTTGTTGTCAACAGTCTGATGAAGAATACATTTTGGGTTAGATTCTCTTCCAGGGGAAAGCAAAACAAATCAAACAAAAACGAGTCTTCTTGTGGCTTTTCCAGGGTTGGGGAATGGAAAGCCAGTGAAATTTTTATCTAACAACTTGGCCTGCCAGGAATTTGCCCAGTCTGCTTCCAAAGGGCTGTGGAACTGCATCTGGCTATGTTGAGAATGGCGGTCATCAAGAAATGACTCTGAAAAAACAAAAACGTGGCAGGGAAAGAAGAGGGAAATAGAAGGACAGTAATTCCTTACTTAACACTGTCAATAGGCTCTGCGACATTAAGCAAAACGACATACAACAAAAATCAATGTTACCACAGGCTAGTTGACATAAACAACAGTGAAGTTCCTACGCATCTCATCAACATTACAATGAAATGACATTGAACAAAACAATGTTATTTTGAGGACCGGCTGTAGGAGGTAACATTAACTGTGCTAAATTTTAGCTCCATGGTAAGATGCCCCGAGATACTGTCCAACTGACAAAATGACACTGACAAAAAAAATTATTAAAATGTATGTATACACATATATGTCTGTGTATAAATGTGCATGTATAATCACATGGAAATATGAGTGTCCATAAATATGTGTGTGTATACACACATGCACGCACGCACGCACGCACGCACACACCACATACACACACATCCATTCTTTCAGATATTTTCCTTTGAAAGTGTTTGTAAAACTCATATAGGCACCTATTTTCAGACAGCTAATGCTGTCTTTTAATCAAGGTCTGTATGCTTTAATAATAATAATAATAATAATAGTAATAAAGCAACTGAGAACTTCAAGAACCTTGTATTGTAGGTGGAGAGAAAAAAGCAGCCCATCCACTGACTTTTATGGCGTAGCTACAGGTACCAGAGGACATGGTGGTAGGCCTTGAGATGCAGGGATGACGAAGTCCAAGGGCTTCTGATTAAGAGGAAGGACAAAAATGTAACAGGTTAACTATTATCACAACACAAATGCAATTAAGTGGCAAAACTAAAGGGCCATCACTGCACAAGACTATGCAGAAAGAAGCACCAAATCCCAGGTGTGAGCTCTTCCGTGGGTGGGAGAGAGGTAAAAAGAACAAGGCTGATCTCTTTGTCTGCCATGGATCTACTGGTGAGTGAAAAATGCAAGTTATCATAACAGTACAGAGTATGATCTTATTTTTGATTTAAAAAAATCTGTATGGGTTTGTGTGAATGCAAATGTCCAAGAAAGGGGTTGCCTATTCTTTGTTATCTACAATTTTACATGTATGCATATTTCACTTATTCAATTTTTAAGAGAAAGCAAAAGAAGAGTATTTTAAAAGATGACCGTAGAAAGTAGAAAGAATTTTTAAGTGAAGAAAGAGCTGTAATTGGTAAGTTCAGCAGAGGCCAGGTGCTGGTCCTCAGCCTGACAGCCTAAGAGATTTGATTATACCATACCCAAGAGCGGCTTAGTATCGCAGAAGCAAATTCAGACTAAGTTTGCAGGACACTGATGGAGAAATACCAATGTGTCATTTACAGCAGGGTTTTTCCATGTCGGTGCGATTGATATTTGGAGCTGGATGATTCTTTGCTGTGTGCAGTGGGGACAATGTGAGATGTTTAGCAGATCTTCTACTCATCAGATGCCAATATCATACCTTTCCACCAGCTATGACAACCAAACATGTCTTCAGATATTGCCAAATGTCCCTTGGAGGGACGTTGCCAAATCATCCTCAGTTGAGAACCACTAATTTATTACAGTGAGGAATACAACTGCCAAGAAAGCCAGAAGTTGTCACTGCAGAAAAGCAACATGGACACCCAAATGATAATGGAAGGCAGAGCATGAAGTCAGAACAAAGGCAGTTTTTAGAAAAAATGATTTAAATATTTGATGGCTTTAGCCTGGGATAGTCTGAGGCACCCTCCTCACTCCAGGGACATGTCTTATCTCTGGGCAGTACCTTGGTCAGGCACTGCCAGCTCTCTCCCCTCTGACCCAGATTTATTCATTGTTCCCCTTCTGATCAACACTTTTCTCCAGAGACACCAATGCTGACCATTGCATTAAAGCTTCTCAAATATGCCAATGACCTTGAATGGCTGAGGAGCGTAAACCAATGGAAGCAGGTGACCTCTGAGGAAGGCCTAGCCCCAAAGGCCCCACCACAAACACAGCACGTCTTTGAAGCTGTGTTTCACCTTAAAAGTCCATGTGATTTTGCCTTCTGCTCTGTGATACACACACACGCATGCGCGTGCACACACACACACACACACACACACACGAGTATATACCAGGGATGCCAAAAAAATGTATACAAGTGGATGCTTTGGTGAACGTTGCTCAAGCAGTAGCTTGCCATAATCAGAAATATCTGGACGCTGATGGTAACCACTTTGAGCACCTCTTGTAATTGCAGAAGTCAAATGTGACTTGCATTCATGTTTTGTTATTGGTATATATTGAGTAGTACAATTTTAAAACAGTTTTCCTTTCTTAAAATGTGTATAGATTTTTTTGCACCTTCTGTATTCTTAAAATGTGTATACATTATTCTGGTACTATATATATTGTGTACCTTCCCATCAAAAAAAATTTCCCAAACAGCAAACTTAGGGAAGGCACACAAGTTTATTCTGTGGCTTCATGCACTCGCAGGCACATTCCAAGATATAAAGAATAGGCAACTTCCTGCTCTTCCCTCATCTCATTGAAAGAGAATATTTCCACAAGCCTGAAAAGGCTCTGAGAAGTTACTGGTGAAATCTCTCTCTTGAGCATCTCCCGCATCTACCTGACCTCCTCCAGGGCACCCTCCACACTCTCTGGCCTAAGGAAAGCCCTTTCACAGCCGCCTGCCTGACTGAGTAGCTCACAGCTTCTGCCCCAGCTGAGCTCCAGCAGCAACATACACAAGCGAGTGATGCTGTCTCGGGCAGAATTCCAGTGAAATGACCAAGTGGCTTGTTTTGATTTCAAGCAATATACCCTCCTGAGATTTATTTATTTTTTTTTTAGAAAAATTTCTCTTCGCAAGAAAGAAATTGGGGGAAAAGCGTGGGAGGCTCTATTTCTGAATCCTTGGGATTTTATCTGCTCTTATTTAAGGGATTTCATGTTCAATGGGGGGCGGGGAGGAGCTTAAGTATAGAAGCATATTTTCAATAATGACTCGTTTAAAGCGTGTATCAAGACTGGTTTTTGCAGAGGACAGAGACTCGTGGATTACAAGATAGAGACACAGCATGGCGGGGAGGGGCTCGGGAAATGTCCAGCTTTGCTTGTCAGGCTCCTGGAAGTCACAGGGCTGGATCCTGTGGTGCTGGGAGGGGCCTAGTATTTCTGAGACAAACACTTCTGAGGTTGCAGTAGGGATTTCATAAATCTCATTTCAGTATCTTTTGGCAGCCTAAGTCCATGTCTCGTTCCCATCTCTCCTCTTCCAATCCCTTCTTTATTTATATGCCATGAATACAAAATCTGAGAAAGGACAGAACTAGGCCATCCCTTTTCCTCTGCTTCTTCCCAGAACTGGGGTGGAATTTCACGTTTTGCTCTTGCCTTCCTTTACCCAACTTTATACATGATTCTGACGTACTTCCATCCTTAAGTAGTTTCTTAGTAGAACAAGATTTTCTTGTTTTACATGCTCCTTTAAAAATGACCAAGAGAAATAGGCTCTGGATTTTCACCTTTTCTTCCCCCCAGAATGTTTTTCAAAGACTCAAATCTCACTCCATGTATTCCTCCTGAGTGCCATGATATCTAGGGAGGGAAGACCCGTCATGATGGCCAATCTGAAGCCCTCTTGAAAGTTAGGTTTGTGGAGAGACAAATGTGCTGTTGGTTCCTGCAGATGCTGGGTCCATGGAAAAACGCTCAGTCTCGCCAGGGACTATTTACACAGAGGGGAGGCAGAGAGAGGTGAGAGCACAGCCCTCGTCCTGGGAGATCGCGTTCCGTGTTAAAAAAAAAGGAAGGCTCATCACCAATTAGCTGGCATGCCAGAGAAGAAAAGTAACCCAGCCCACTTCAGCCCAGTAAGAGAAATCCAGCAGGAAAAGGTCACACCACCACGAGGCCAGCAATGCATCAGGAGGAAGGGTGTCTGTTTAGAGACAGGCCACTTGGGTTTAAACCCCAGCTCTGCCATTGTATTAACTGCAAGTTTTTCCCTCTACTCTCTTATCTGCTTCAGTTTTCTCATATGTGAAATGGTGATGATAGCACGGATTCATTCAGCAAATGTTTATGAATGTGTAGTTGTGTCGGGAAAAACTGTCTTTTCTCCTGTGTTTCTCCTTTATTCTCACATTACTACCAGACTCAGGATAATTCTGACACCAGATGTGTGGGGGGTGTTCCCCATAACGAGCAATTCTGCAACCAGCTGTAGGACCAGCTGGGTGTCCCACAATTTAAATAAGCTGATACACGAATGATGGAAACAAACGAGCCATGTGAAGATGAGGACAAGTACATTCGGGCAGAACCTACTTCAGAGGTTATTTCATAAAAACTCAATGAGATAAAGCAATGGAAAATCTTAGCATAGTACCAGACACAACAAATGGTAAGTTACTCAACAAATGTAGGCAGCCATCATGAGTCAGAGGACTTAGAAAAGTTCCCAGAGTTGAGTCACAGAGAAGCTGGGAGAGAGATTGTCAAGGACATCAGGGAGGAGAGTTGACTGTACAGCCTCATCCACGGAGGCTGGATGGAGCACAGGCGTCGTGGGGGGCTGTCAGGGGGTCATGGGGAACTGGAGAGCTCGTGCTCCATCTGGAAAGAGCAGCGGGACACACGCCACTTCCTTCAAGTACCCTGATCCCTGTGACTGGGGTTTGCCACCCTGGGCTGCACAGAGCACTCCTCTCACCTCACTAGACCCATGTACCTCCCCTCCCACACCTGGGCTGCCTCTGCCCAGCCTGTCATGGACTCCTGGGCAGCAGGTCGGCAGACAAGTCAAAGTCTGACTAATATCCCTGCTTTATAAAGAAACCGGGGCCCAGGGAGGTGATGAGATTCTAATTGGGAGCACAGCTATTCCCTCAACCGAGACCACACCACCCCTTGCCAAGAAGGTTGTCTTCTTCAGCCTTGGTTCCCTCTATGTCTATCCTGCAGCTCAAGAGGTGGCATGCACAGAGCAGTAGGAAAGAGAGGGGGCGCCTGCCCAGCCAAACAACCCTGGTGATGATCCACGGGGACACCAATGTCACAGTGGAAATATCCCCCACACTCAGAAAAGTAAAGCTTCAGTGCACCTAGGATTCCGAAACTGTCAGAGGTATTTGGGGGCAGATTGTGGGGATGGAGAGGAAGCCATGATATTGTCACCCTCAGGGGCGCTGACTGAGAAGAGAATGCACACAGCAGGGCAGGAAGTCAGAGCATAGTCCTAGAATGCAGGTCTGGTCAAATGAACAATTCAGTTATCCAAAGAATGTTGACAGTACAGGCTCAGACACAGAGCTGCAGAGGAACCCAAGAGAAGTAGCGACACCCCTTCCATATGCAAACTGCTTTCACATTCCTTGTCCCAGATGGTTTACAGAGGAGTCAACCACGGCCCAAGGATGTTAACTGAGATGCTGCAACTCCCTCGTACCCTCTTCCCATAGAAGTCCGAGCCCGTGATATTAGGGGGGATGCCTTCCATTTGTGGGGAACACAAGGTTGCCATCCAAGAAACGATGAGAGAAGAGCACAACACATACAAAGCTACTCCAGGAGGACCTTCTCGACTGTGCTCTGGACTTTTGAACAATTTGCAATTTCTGGATGACACCAGGCTCTCTTCATCTGTAGGCTTTTGTAAATGCCATTTCGTTGGCCTGACATCCTATTCCTCTCCCCACCATGACCCTCGTTCACCTGGCTAAATGCTATTCAGAGGGCCCCAACTTAAGTATCACCTCCTCCAGGAAGCCTGCCCTGATACCCATAGGTGGTGCCCCATCCATGTGCCTCCGTATCACCTGATTCCTCTTAGAGCACTCACCAACCACATTGCCCTGTGATGACATTATTGTGTTTCGGTCTCCCCCATTAGACTATGCTCCACAATGCCAGAGGCTATGTTGTATTCGCTGTTATATTTCACGACCTCAGTAGGCACTCAGTAAGCTGTCGTTTACAGAATCATGAACAGGACAGGAGGCCTGCTCTCTCAGAGCCCACAGTGTGGTGGGGAAGCTCGCTGCCCAGAATGTTTATTCCACAGCAGACTCACCCTGAGAGCTCCAGGCCTCTTATGGCCCGTTCTTTCTCTTTTAGGAATTTCTACCCTCCCTCATTGTCAACAACTCCATGTTCGTCAGATGAGATCTGGATAATGCCAACCCATTCCGGAGCCAGCCAGCTCCTCTCTGCAGACTGGGCACCAGTCCATCTGATTTCTCCCCTCCACTGGCATGAGAGGTCCAAAGGCAGCCAGGAAATCGGTCTTGGGAATGTTTGCCCTTTCCAAGCCCTTGGGATTACATCTAAAGATCTGATCCAGGGAGACGAGCTAAGAACCCGTTCCCTGATTGATTGGTGGGGATTCCTTGCTTTCTCTCAGGTACCTGCCCCCTTCCCCCTGTCTCTTCTCTCTCATTCTCCCGTTATTTACCACCACTTGTAAGTTAAGCTTTATTTTTGATAGTGAATCTATGTATAGGCTATGGTGAACATGTTTTGCAGTGTCTGCCCAGTTTATATGACTCCTTAGGTGTGACACTTACCAGCAAACCTCATACCCTGTGAGGGGATCACCAGTGTTGACTAGACCAGGATTGGACACCTGAGCCTATTGAAGCCACCTAGGAATTGGGACTAAGAGAGTCTAGTTCAGTGTGACTTGCTCTCTTAAGTGGAGGTGATGTAAATTAAGGAGCTGTATGGTAGCCTTCTCTTACCTACTAAGTGGGCTGGGAAGCATAGAAGGCTGGTGTGCAGAGAAATAAGGAATGAGAGACATTGGGTTAAGACGTCTGGATTGGCTTTCTTGTCCCTGATTGCAGCCCCTTTCAGAGGCCCTGTCTCTTTCCTTCCCATAGGAACCTCATCAACATTCAACAGTTATCCACTGAGCACCTACTATGTGCCAAGCATGAGGGTCTAAGCACTTGGTCTAAGGGATAAAATAAAATAGACAAAATCCCTGCCCTCATAGGGCATACACTCTAATTAATCAAATAATGCAAAACGAAATATGTCATCACAAACTGGTTTTAGTACTATGGAAAAAAAATACAGGATGATTTAAATATATATATATATATATATATATATATATATATATATATATATATATGTAACAGGAGGACCTGGCCTACTCTGAAGAATCAAGGAAGATATCCCTGAGGGAGTGACATTTGGATGAATTCATGTAACAGAGAAGCACCTGGGGGATGGTAAGAGGATTCTGAAATCAGAGGCAGGGTTTCAGAACAGAGGTGACCATGAGAATGTAAAACCAACAGTCAACAGGGAGGATCCTGGGCCCTCCACAGACTGAGGAAGGGACATTCAAGTCAATCTCATCTACGCAGATGATCCCTGCGTCCGTCTGATTTAATTGGCTGCGCAGTACTTGGGCACTGGGAGTTTTCAAACTCCTCAGGGGATTCTAATGTGCAGCTACACTGGAGAACCACTGACTCCCGGGCCACAGGGAGCAGTATCTGACAGTGAAACTGTGACTTGTAGCATCCCAGTCCTCATAGTCATGTCACTTCTCCAGCGTCATCAAGTGACCTATTCCTGTGATCAAATCCTGCGCACTCTGTGTCATAACTGATGAGACCCCTGCTACGTGGCATGCTAAGAAGTTAGACCCCCCCCAAAAAAAAAGAGTGATCCTGAGCCAGCCTGAGGTGTGATCTAGGCTCATTACCTAGGAAAAAAAGAGTTCAGATTCCAGGGAAAACAAATAGAGATAAGGCCGAGAAAGAGGAGGAGGGGAGACAGCTGGGGTAGAGCTTACAAAACTGAGAACAATTCTCCTTAGCTGCGTAGACTCGGTGCCTGTCACAGACCACAAGGAGTTTGGGGAGCAGAAAGCCAATGCAAGGGTACCCCTGAGGTCTTGCGTGAGAGCCACAGAGAGGTGTCAGTGGCTGCAGCAGTGGCGTGCTGGCAAATGTTTAACAGCCCACTCTCAGGAGACGGCCCTGGTTTGTGCTGCATTCGCCCATTTCCATGGTGTAAATACT
>NW_017732347.1:285409-289821 GCF_001890085.2 Hipposideros armiger | reverse complement strand
CCCCATCTCAATTTTTCCATCCTGCCCCCTGGCTTCGTTCTTGAGGCTCCATATGCCCTCAGCTGCTCTGGGCACCCTTCCATGTTGTCATCTCAAGGTTTTACTTTTCTGCTGGTGTCTTTTCTATCAAAAGTTGTCCCTTCTGTGTTCCAGGCCCGTGTGTGGCACCTGAGATGACCCTAACGGGAGTTCAGGTGATAATGGTTCATTTTGATCTTCAGTGGGGAATATGCTTGCTTCAAAATGAAAAGTGCAAGTAATGGGAGAATTTCAGACCAATAAGAGAGTTTGGGGTGGGGGGGTCTTCCAATTCCCTTCAATTCACACTTATTCCACCTCCAGGGCTGGCATGGGTTGAGGAAATTTCTTTAGGAAACCAGAGGCCAAATTTCATAAAAGAAAAGGTGGAATATAACTAATGTGTCCTCTCTGCCCTCTTGTGCCCTGCTCCCTGTTTTCCTTTCTCCCCTGAGGAAACGCAGAGATGTTTTTGGAATGTAATTCTAGATAACTCAGGCTATCAAGTTACATTTCATCTGGCAATCCAGGCTGGATGAGCCAGCATAAACGGAGCCTGGAGGTGGAGGAGGGAGGAGGAAGCCACGGGGGAGAGCAGAGTAAAAAAGGAAGGTGATGACATGAGGAGCTTACGGAGGCAAAGACCTGGAAATCTGGACCCAGCAGGTTCAGCTTCTGAGCCAGTGTCCGTCTGAAAGCCAAAAGCACTGCCAGCAGCCCTATGGGGAATTTCCAGCATTTCCTAATTGCCTTTGCCAAAGGCCACCTCAACTCATATCTCTAGGCATGTCACTGTTTACAGAGCCCTTCTCAGACAGAATGCCTCACAATGGCTCTGGGACAAGGACAACTGCTGTTAATATCCCCCTTACACAGACGAGTAAGCTGAGGCTGCGAAATCCTGCGATTAACCCACCCAAGCTTGCTCAGTGAGTGAGAAGGAAAACTGGGACTTCATTCAAGGTCCACTCATTGTAAAGCCAATCCTCTCCAACCTGCTCTCCCTTCTTCTCCACAGTCATGGTCAAGTGACGATCCAGAAGCCTCTTTGTTGCCATGGAGTTGATGTCCCCTCAGCTATAGCTAGTAGATGGCACCAGGCTACGTCATAGGAAATAAGGAGATGGGGCGAAATGGTCCTCTCCCTTCACGTTACTCACAAGCATGAGAGGTTTTCAAATAATGGAGCCTTTGGGCCTATGCGCTTTCAGACTCAACCATGAACTCTCCACTCTCCTTCCGAACATCACTCTACAGATGTTTATTGAGTACCTGCTCTGTGCCAGCCCCTGTCCTCGGTACTGAGGTTACAACGGTAACAGGACAGTTAAAGCCCTTGCTCTCAGGCAGCTCATATTCTAATGCAGGAGACAAGTTAAGAAACCAGGAAAATAAATAAACAAGTGTGTGTTGAAACTAAAACAGTTGCAAACAGAGCTTCTCTCAGGGCAAAAACAAGCTCAGATCCTGTGTACGTCAAGCTCAGCTTCATAAATCAGCCTACAGGCCTCTAAATGAATACCAAGAGTTGGTTCTCTACTTACCAGATCATATAAAAACAAATCCCTTTATTACAAAACCACGAAAAACATCATGTGAGTGGCCAGTCAGAAGTCAAACTGAGATGGACAGTTGCAAGACCCAGGGAAAGGTGTTACTGCTGACAAAGCACAGCTCCATCTTCAAGGAGGTGGAGAGCCTGAGAAAAGGGCAGATTCATTCAACGTTGGAATGACCCAGGAAGATGACATTATCATTATGACTTCAGGGTCGAATTGGAGACTCTTGTAAATCAAAATTAAATTATGCTTTTGGTATCATGAGCAAGGATTTCAGCTTCCAGGATGTCAATGTGTGCTTGTTCACATGTGGCTTTTATATTTCAAAGATAATACCATCTGAAGCTAGCCCAGACCACCCCCCCGGAGAGTGTTCTCTCTTTGAACTTGATGCATTTGACATCCACTGTACTTGTTTGGCAATTAACCACTCACTGTCTGTGAACTCAAATTGTTGTCTTGCATTGTTCCTTATTGCTTCCAATGTTGCATTCCTTACGCAATGATGATTCACCTACCAAGTGGTTTTACAGGGATCAACTTTCACCCTTGTGCTGTGTTAACCTTGCTCTATAACATAGCCTTCATTTAGTCCACAATTTGTTGAATGCCTACTATGTGCTGGGCACTGCATTAGACACTAGGGAGGTAGGCTTCTTGGAGATTTCAGTCTATAGGGAGAGACAGACAGAGGTCATCACTCGAATGAGTCTACAGTTATGTATTACAGATTGAGACAAGTGCAATGAAAGAAAAGAATTAAATTCTATGAGAAGGGATCACATTCAGGAAGCCAGACCTGGACTGAAAGGAAGGAAAGGATTCCCTAAAAAAAAAGTGGAACCGGAGCTGAGAGGGGAAGCAGAGGAAGGGTGTGTAAAGGCCCTGGGCAGGAGGAAACATGGGTCAACATGTGCACTGTGCAAAAGTTTGCACTGCAAACTGGCACTGAGGCCAAAGCAGAGAGAGCAAAGGGGGTTGATGGGGAGTGAGGCAAGAGACTCACGTGGAGCCTTGCATTCACACCTTTGGTTTATGTAAATGTATGTATTGTATATGTGTGTGTTCACATATACTGTACATTTCATATGCATTATAAAACATACCAATATGGAAATTTTTAAAAAGGAGTTAATGACAAAATAAATTGTTTTTAAAGTCTTGTTTTGACAAAACGCTGAAAAACTGTTGAAGCTGAGTGATCGGCACGTGAGATTTCATTATTACATTTTCTATTTTGTGCATGTTTGAAAATGTTCACAAAGAAAAGGTTTTCTCTAAGTCTTGAAAAATATATGAAGACTATGTACTATCATTAGTTAATATATCAAAGCCCAATACACACAGAAGTGGAACTTCTGGGTCATAAGGTAATTCTATTTTTAATTTTTTGAGTCACCACCATACTGTTTTCCATGTGGCTGCATGAATTTTCCATCCCACCAACAGTGCAGGAGGTTTCCCTATTCTCCACTTCCTCACCAACACTTGTTGTTTGTTGATTTATTGATGATGGCCATTCTGACAGGTGTGAGATGATATCTCATCGTGGTTTTAATTTGCATTTCTCTTAGTGATGTTGAACATCTTTTCATGTCTATTAGCTATCTGAATGTCTATTCAGGTCCTCTGCCCATTTTTTAATTGGATTGTTTGTTTTTTTTGGTGTTAAGTTGTATGAGTTCTTTATAAATTTTGGGTATTAACTCATATCATTGGTGAATATCTTCTCCATTCAATAGGTTATTTTTTTGTTTTATTGATGGTTTCCTTTGCTGTGCAAAAAATTTTAGTTTGATGTAGTCCCATTTCTTTATTATTTCTTTTGTTTTCCTTGCCCAAGGAAATACGTTAAAANGTTGCAGGCATCCATCAGGGGGTTGGCTATTTTCTTTCTGGGGCTCCTGAAATCATAACAGAAATGCATTGTACACAGGCTGCATACAATTCCATTCAACCAACATTATTAAGCACCCTTGGAGGATTACAACAATGAGGATGATTGTCTCTTATGCATCTCACCCAGCCAGGTGGACGGGACAGGGGGTGGAGTGGAAAAGCAAGTACGCCCTTAACTCTGTGACAGGGAGAGTGAAGTGGGTGCATGAGAGGAGAGGCACGTCAACAGTACCGCTCAGCGTGTGGCACGGAAATCTCGAGAAACTTCTGGGCTGATGAAGTCGGGGCTGGGCCTTGAAGGGTTCCAACAGGCATGGGTGGAGAGTGACAGCATTCTGGGGAGAGAGGAAAAGCCCAAGCAAAGGTGCAGAGATGGCACAGACCAGGGCACAGAGTGGGGTGACGGGCATGAGGCACAGAAACCAGACGCTATTCACAATCTTGTCCACATTGTTTTATAATAATGTAGCCATGATGGAAGGATAATAAAGTCATGATAAAAATCCCAAAAGTCAACAGGACTACTTTCATTTTCACAAAATAAAGAGCACCTTAAAGTTTAAAAATAACCAGACTTCTACTAACCTTAATTCATAACAATGAATACAAGTTCTGACAAGTAATTTCCCGAATTTGTTGCAATAATGTTGCTAGCTTTTTTTTATATCACAGAGATTATTCATTATGAATGTGTACCAACTGGACAGACAGTTAACCAAGTTGACTATTTGGAAGTGCTGAAAAGGCTGCATGAAAAAGTTAGACAACCTGAGCTTTTCGCCAACAATTCATGGCTCTTGCATCACAACAATGCACCAGCTCACATGGCACTGTCTGTGGGGGAGTTTTTAGCCAGTAAACAAATAACTGTATTGGAACACCCTCCCTACTCACCTGATCTGTCCCCCAATGACTTCTTTCTTTACCCAAAGATAA
>NW_017732347.1:271145-281154 GCF_001890085.2 Hipposideros armiger | reverse complement strand
TTATGGTTTCAGGTCTTACATTTAAGTCTTTAATCCATTTTGAATTTGTTCTTGTAGATGGTGTAAGAAAGTGGTCTAGTTTCATTTTTTCTTTTTTTTTGCCTGTATTTGTCCAGGTTTCCCAACACCATTTGTTGAAGAGACTTTACCCCAATGTATATTCTTGCCGCCTTTCTCATAGATTAATTAACCACATAGGTGTGGGTTTACTTCTTGGCTCTTGATTCTGTTCCATTGATCTATGTGTCTGTTTTTATGCCATGATGTTTTTATTACTTTATGACCAGCAATTCCACTTCTGGGTATTTATGCAAAGAAATCCAAAACACTAATTCAAAAAGTTATATACATCCCTATGTTCATTGCAGCATTATTTACAATAGTCAAGATAGGAAGCTCCCTAAATGTCTATCAATAGATGACCGGATAAAGAAGATGTGGTACATACTCAAGTATATACAATGGAATATTACTTGGTCATAAAAAAGAATGAAATCTTACCATTTGTGACAACATGGGTGGACCTAGAGGGTATTATGCGAAGTGAAATAAGTCAGACTGAGACAGACAAATGCCATATGATTTCATTTATATGTGGAATCTAAAAACAAAACACACGAACAAACAAAACAGAAACAGACTCATAGATACAGAGAACAAACTAATGGTTGCCAGATGAGAGAGGGGTCGGTGAGGTGGGGGACTGGATGTAAAAGTTGAAGGTATTAAGAAGTACATATTGGCAGTTACAAAATAGTCATGGGAATGTAAAGTACAGCATAGGGAATATAGTGAATAATATTGTAATAACTATGTATAGTGCCAGGTGGGTACTAGACTTATTGGGAGCATCACTTCATAATTATGTAAATATCTAACCACTATGCTATACACCTGAAACTAATATAAAAATAATATTGAGGGCTGGCAGAGTGGCTCAGTTGGTTAAGAGCTCGCTCAAAGGTTTGAGCTCTGAGCAACAGCGGTTCAATTCCTGGCCCGAGCTGAGCAGCCACTGAGCTGCCAACAGGTGGCAGGATGGCTCAGCTTAAAAAATAATAATAATAATATTGAATGTCAACTATAATTGACCTGAAACTAATATAAAAATAATATTGAATGTCAACTGTAATTGAAAAATATATTTAAAAAATTTTTTAAATCTCTTATTTACTAAGCAATTATGTATGTCAGGCACTTGGGGAAAGCAATTTGTAGGAAATATTTTATTTATTCCTTACCATCACTCCATGTGGTAAGTAATTATGTTTGTCTGCATTTTACAGAGGAGCAAAGAACAGAGAGGTTAAATACTTGCATAAGGTCACACAGCATGAATGATGGAGCAAGACTGTAATGAAAATAACGGAATAAAGAAAACTGCATCAAGAATCAAGAGACTTAAGTCTGAAGCCCAGTGTTACCAGTCAATAGCTATGTGATCTTGGATGATTTCAGAGCCTCACTTTTCTTCTCTGCAAGATAAGGACCCAATGATCTCTAGGGTTCCTCATAGCTGTTACATCCTAGGAATCTACTGAGACACAATCTTCTATTCACCAGCCATCCCATGCAACCACACACTTTCCCTTCCTCTAGCTCAAAGGAACAGACACTGTTTTCAGAGGGCAGCCAGGTGTTACAGTGGTTGCCTTTCTTTAATTCTTAAACTGAAAAAGTTATTCTGGTGCCAATAAGTAAGATCAATGCCTAGGCATTTAAAGGATAGGGTGGAAAAAGAAATAGCAACTTGCTGAGTGGACAGGGAAATTCTCAGTCATGCTGGTGTGTTATGGAACTGTGTTGCTGTAACCAAGGCTCAGGAGGCTTAGCACTTCAGCTGTTTGATCAGCTGGGAACTATTCATGCTTCTCAATGTCCAGAGTGACTCGGCCATTATTTTCCACAAAGGCACATGACAGGTGGCCTGGGGTCCCCACTTAGCACCCAGGACAGTCATAATGACCAGTCCTTGCTGCAGAAGCCGAAGGCTTTTCAGAAGAGGAAGTGCCTTCCTTTATAACCTGGAAGAGTCTTCACTGAAGCCTGCTTCTGGCTGACTCATCTCAAGTCTGCTTTGATAGTCCCATTTTCAAACTATACCCAGCTCTGGCCATGGGGTCATAACCCTTAGCTTTGTCACTTGTTAAAAATGTCACCTTGGTTGAGTCACCTAACACCTGCAAACCTTAGCTTCCTTACCTGGAAACCTGAGATTATACTACTTTACAGGTTTATTGAAAATATCGAATGAGAGATTACTTCTATGGGAACACGTCTATCATAGGGTTTGTATACTTTCAGCCTTCAATAAACTTTTGTTAAATCTAAGCCATACATTTTAAGTTTCAGAGCCTGGAAGGAGGAAGTGAAAGATTTTATGTCAGTCAGAGGAAGTGATTTTGGAATTCTGCAACTCCCAAAAGTAATTAGAAATTTAATTCCATTTATCCTGCAAATCTTTCTTGAGTACCTACTATGTACCAGGCACTGTTCTAGGCACTAAGATACAGAGATAAATAAGACACACAAGAACTTGCTCCCGTGGAACTTATTTAGTGTAAGCTATTTGATCTTTTCAAAAGTTTAGGGGCACTTTGGGGGGATAACAGTGTCATATTAAGCTATTATGCCATTAAGGAAAACCCAGTCTCCAGCCTCTAAGCTTGGCCTCAGTGGAGGGCAGGCACACACTCTTGCAATACCTTTATTGGTGGCCCTATAAGAGAGCTCATTCCTGGACTAGAAGGACTGTGGCTCTGACTCAGTATGACATTGCTTACGTCCTCAAGTATCCTTTCTGGCCTAAGAGGACAGGCAGTAGAGTGTAACTCAGCCTCTCTCTCCCCAGATATGTTCCTCAAGACATGACTAAATGACCAATGAGAAAAGACTTCCTTGTCCACACAAGTTCAAGAAACAATGGATTGACCCAAGTTCAATAGATTTCTTTGCTGCAGGCCTTCCCAGAGCCTTTGGTCTGCTAATGTACTTGTGAATCTCAGAGAGGATCACAGTGTGAAGGCTTTGACCAAAGTGCTGCTTGGACCACGGAAAACTTCTTTATTCCACAGTATGTGGTAAACCTGGCCTTCCACAGCACCTATTTTCGAACATGCTGGATTCTTGGAAAGAAGTCAGGAGCCCCAAGTTCTGGACCCAGTACGCCACTGCCTCATTCTATGACCCAAAGTAGGTCAAGTTACCTCTCTAAGTCTTAGCTTCCTCAACTAGAAAACATATTCATGCTGTCAAGGTGGGCAGAAGGGTGATGAAGAGAAGAAGGCTGAACCATATCATGTCAAAGGTCTCTTTTCAGGACCAGTTGATCATTTGGAAGGTCATAAGCTCCCTGGTGTGCAAGCTCATCATTACGTGCTGGCTTACACATTCCAGCAGCCCCTCAACACTCAAGACCACTATGCATAGAGAGACAGAGAGGTCTATACCTACATCCAGCTACCTATTTATATATTATCCATCAAGAAACAGAAAGAGGAGAGGCTGGAGGAAAAAAAAACAATGAAATATTAGCAGTGATTTGCTCTGGTCATGGACAATTGGTGACTAAAATTTTCTTATTTAAACTTTTCTACATTTTCCAAATGTCTGCTGATATGCATGTGTTATTTTTATGATACAACAACATAACTCCCCGTGTTTTAAAGAGTCATCTAATGCCAGTCTGGGCGTGAAAGAAACCATCCAGCAGAATTTGTCAGATTGCCCCAGCAAAAGTGCCCTGCGTTCCTGTCTCCCATTACCTTGGTTTGTTTCCCTGATGCCTAATCTCCAACACCAACTCCTGAGCACAGTTTTTAATAGCTCCCCAGCTGAGTTCCTGACATTTCCATGTGACCTCTTGCTATCGACTTGGCAGGTCCCAAGGCCCCAGAGTGGCCATATATACTTGTGCAGGTTGTCCACTGTACAACTCCAGGGGTTACCATGAACATAGATGACAATGTGAGTGGCAACCTCCTGAGTTGTGCAGTGCACAGTCCACACAGCCATACATGGCGGCCCTGTCCAATGCCCTAAGTCATTATTATGATCATCTCAACATTGCGCTAAGTGCTACTCAGAAGACGACAGTGGCTGGGCTCAGGCCTAAAGTATCACAGCATGAGCTCTGAAATCAGACGGGCTGCTTTGTACACTGGTTCTCTCACTTAGCAGTTGAGTGACCTCAGACAAATGATTTAACTTCTCTGTTATGACAACTTCAGTTTCTTTACCTGTAACATAACCCTACCCCCTAGTGTTGTTCTGAGGATTGAAATTAAAATATAGAGCACTTAATCAATTTCCCATGTCCCATGGGAAATGCTCAATAAATGTTAACTGCTACAACTATGATGTCCTCTGAAGTCACGCACAGAGACCTAGAGACAACGTCTTCAATGCTAATTAGATTCTTGTTTAGCTTCATTTGGATGGGATGTGGGGGAGGGCCAGTCAGGGTACGGGTGAGAGCCGTGGGGCCAGAACTGGATCATGGGTGCTCACCAAGGAAGCACAGGGTTCAGACAGCCAGAGTATCAAGCTGAATCAGGGTTGGCTAAGGTTGCTGCCTAAGAATAGATACCAACAGCAAAGTTAAGAGACGGGCTGGAGATGAGGGCTGTGAAGCCAAGACTGCAGCACCAGGTGGAAGAGATGCTGGGTGGGGAGAGTTAGGGATCAGGGAGGAGCTCTGAGCCAACACTGGAACACCCTTGGGACGCTCTCACCTTGTAGACACCGGGTCTGTCGGACCTCCTGAAAGGTCAGGGTTAATGTCTTTTCTTTCTACAATAATTAGGATCGGCTCCAGCTGTGAGTTCTGAAAACACCCATAATAACAGTGGCTTAACCAAGGTAGAAATTTATTTCTACTCGGGTCAAAGTGTGGAAGTAGAAATTCCAAGGCTGGTCTGTGGCTCTGTTCCTCCCAGCTCACACCTCCACCTTCTGTAGGGTGGGGCCTCATCCTTGCTGTCCAATTGGCATCCACAGCTAGGCAGCAGGATGGAAGAGAGATGAAGGAGAAGGAAAGGCGGTGCTGCCAGCTGCCTGAGATTCCCCGGAGCTGCCCCACAACTGCTCCATCTACACGCAGAACTCATAGCCACACTTGGATGCAAAGAAGGCTGAGCAATGTCCCTTTTATTCTGGGCAGTGTATTAGTTTCCTATTGCTGCAATAACAAATTACCACAAACTTTATGGTGTCAGACAACACAAATTTATTATCTAATGGTTCTGGAGGTCAGAAGTGTGAAATAGGTGTTACTGGGCTAAAATCAAGGGATCGGCAGGACTGGGTTCCCTTCTGAAGGCTCTGGGGAGAATCCGTGTCTTGCCTTTTCCAGCTTCTAGAGTTCGCTGACATTCCTCAGGCCATGACTTCCTTCCATCTTCAAAGCCAGCTCTGGCTAGGTGAGTGTTTCTCCCAATGTCATCTCTCTGGTTCTTACTCTTCTGCTACCTTCTTCCCCACTTAAAGACTCCTGTGATTACATTAGACCCACTTGGATCATCTATGCTACTCTCCCTACTTTAAGGCCATCTAGTTAGCATCCTTAAATTAATCCGTAACCTTAATTCCCCCTTGCCATGTAACATAACATATTCATAGGTTCTGGGTATTAGGACATGGACATCTATGGGGGAAGGGAGCATTATTCTGCCTACCACAGGCAACTATGGCAAAAATCCTATCACTGTAGAAGAGCGGCAGAAGGACATGCCACACTCCCCAACAAGACTATCATCTCAGAGAGTGGGTGTCCCGACCCCCACTTCCACCATGATGATGGCATGGGTGGCGCGCATGGTGGAGGAGGTAAGCTTTCTTATCCCTTCCCCTATGTGAACTCTAGGCGGTTCAGGTGGGGCAGCCCCCATCCTCTCAGCTTCAGATAGTGCCAGTCAGAATTCTCCTGAACAGAGCAATTGCTTCAGGAAATGGGCAAGTCACCCAGGCCAGGCCAGTCATGTCATTCCTGGCAACTGGGTAGGAATGTTGGGAATGATGTCCTCCCTTATTTCTAGGATCACCAGCTCTGAGGACAATGGAAGCTGGGAGGTGCCTCTGGCCACCTCTGTCACCACTAAGAAAAGCCTGCCTGGAGTGGTAGCCGGTGCATAGATGAGCAAGGACATGAAATGCAGAGAAACAGACGGAGGAATAGGCCCCCCCGCACCCAGCCGTGCCCACAGCCCGAGAGCCACCTTTGGGCTTTTCATGCATGTGAGCCAATAAATTCCCTCTGCTCTTTTATTTTTCTTTAAACTAATTTGAGTTTCTTTCACTTGCAGCCAAGTGCCTTGAGTAATGCACTCTAGAAATACCTGTCGGGGCAAGTAACAACTCCCCAGAGCCCTGGAGTGTCTCCTAAGTCTCAGCTCTCAAAGGCTCTCAGTGATCAGGCCCCATGAGACCCTTTCAGTTTTGATATGCCCTCATCCATATTCAAGCATCCTGGCCTCATTTGGTCTAGCTTAGTCCAAAGGCATATGCGATTTCAAGTCACTGACTCTGCATGGAAAATGCCTGGTGTAGCCAGAAGCCCTTCCTGGCAACTCGACTTCTCTCTTCCCTATGCATCTGCTGGGAACTCTAACAAATACTCCGGAGGTAACTGGAGACCTCCATGGCTCTTGTAGGACAACCACGTGGAAGCTCATGGCAACAGCAGGAAGAGAGGATCTAAGAGAAAGGACAGTTTTCTTTCTTTGAGTGGCAGCTGCAAAGAGTGAGAGCCCCCATATGGCAACTCAACCAAAGAATTTTACAAAGCACCTGGGAAGCTGCCTTCCTAATATAAGTGTCCCACTTCAAAATTCCCTGCCAGTAGTGTGCTTGGCTCATGAAAGCAGCTGTGTGTATCTGTTCCCAAGGTTAAACATCTACCAGCACTCTTTGTTTTCCCAGGTGGATGGGACCTTCTCTGCTATACAAGGCTAAAGAGCCCGTAAGACCCATGTGGATTCTGGTGTCTTTGAAGAAAGCAGCACTCTCTTAGGTCCTTCATTAAATGAGAAATGTATCCTTGTAATCTTGGTATTTTGACTAAAATGAAGTATGAAATCATAGTAAGTACTGCCATTCACAGCGTGCCTCCCAAGCACCACACACTTTACATCGTTATCTCATCTTCACCTAACCACAACCTACCAGGAGCCCTTAAAATTCCCAATTTACCAACCCACAGAGTGTAAATAAGTTGCCAGAGACTCGCCTACAAGTACGTACGTGCTCAAAAACAACTCAACCCCACTGAATCAGTTAATACATAAATTTTACCTAGCAGTTAACTCAAAATGAATGGTGGTCAACATACGCGTATGATAAGAGCAACCCCTTCTGAACCCCACA
This sequence comes from Hipposideros armiger, assembly GCF_001890085.2. Taxonomy (NCBI): domain Eukaryota; kingdom Metazoa; phylum Chordata; class Mammalia; order Chiroptera; family Hipposideridae; genus Hipposideros; species Hipposideros armiger. The sequence continues at coordinate 273,792 of NW_017732347.1, read as the reverse complement.
GGACAGCTCAACCTTTATTTATCTTCTCTATGACTGTGTTATGAGAGAAGTCCCATGGTGATACAGAGTTAGAAGACCACTGAGGTTGTAGAAAGAGTCCAAATCTTAAGAAGAGAGGGTCTGGGATTAAATCCTGACTCTCCCGCTAACTCGCTATACAACTTGGATAAGGTAGGTAACCAAGCTGAGCTTCAGTTTTCACATATGACGAATGGAGCTACAAATACCCATCACAATGGAATTTTGGCAGAATTTTAGAGAATCTTTGTAAAGGACCTAACATGAGCACATACTCAGTGCTCAATGCATAGTATCAGTAGTATTGGGTTGTCGGGAAAGTCATTATGCATTTTTGCATTGAAAAACATAGAAAAATACCTCATGACTTTCCTGACAACCCAATAATTAGGTAATATAATTAGTTGATCTGAGACAGTGATAAATTCGAAGAATGGGAGGATGGTGAGGGCAGAGAACTCACTGAAAGAAGGCGTGGGGGAGGGTGCTTTTAGGGGACTGGAAGGGCAACAGGGACAGAGGTCACCAGACCGCAAGGTGGGAGAAGCAGTGAGGTTACAGAGTGGACCAGGGATTGTGGAAGGAGAGCTGAGAGCCGTGAAGACAACTGGTTCCTTTACCAATGCGCCAAGGACCCCATGGGCAAGAACCGAAAGGCTGGCTGGAGTCAGAACCCCTCTAAGATCTCTCTTCCAGAGAGACCACTTGCCCAGATGCTGATCTAACACAAGACCCTTTAGTTGACTTTCTCTGCAAAGAAGCTGAGACTCTTGAGCAAGTTCAGCTGCTCTTCCACCACCAGACGAACAGCCCCTCTAACTCCTCCCCATCCACCCCCTTCCCTCATCTTTCTCCGGGAGGTTGAGTTGAAACACTCTCTAGCACTGCCTCTCCTTGCAAAGCCATGGGAAGGAGACTCTTAAAAAGCAAATATTCAGCCTCATAAACATGTCATAAATCCATAACCAGTTCTCCACTGTGTTTTTATGTGATGCATCTAATAGCATTTCACCCTTGACTTGAACCTACATCTTCTGAGTCCAGGTTACTAAGAAGTGGCTGTTCACAGGAGATTTTATTACTATTTGTTACTTTTGTGTAAATGGGGTGGTTGTCTCTTTTTTATTTACCTCCAAGAAAAATACATTCCCTGATGCACTCAGACAAAATGTGCTATCAGATATATTTTTCTTTTTCTGAAGAAGCTGCTTCTACTTCTGGTAAGATATTGTCTAATTTGAATCTCCCAGAGGCCAGCTTGCCTTAAGGGTTTCAGAGTGGTGGCCATTGCATGGGAACCTACATCTATTTCCTTCCCTCAGAATGAATATGCTCAAGTGCCATATGATGCCCAGCAAGCCCCTTGCAAATTCTACCATAAATATGCATGAACCACAAAAATAGAGGAGAGCCAACTCTTGATTAACCAGTATTCAATCAAGCAGAACTCTCAGTTTACCAAAACTTTGCACTTGACTTCAAAGGAAAAAACTGGGAAACATGGAGGGAAGATACTGGGAGGTTAAAACTATGTTAGTTTTAGAAACAAACATCTTCCAGTGGCTGAAATTATTATGGATAATACTTCAGTAGGAACTTACAGGGTGCCAGGCACTATGCTGAGTAGCTCACATGTATTATAATTTAATCCTCACAACAAGTCTTGAAGGAAGTACTGTTATCATCCCCATTTTACAAATCATAAAACTGAGGCTTAGAGTGATTAAATAACTTGTCCAGTCACAGATGACTGCCCTTGAGCCCCAAGGACTCTAGCTCTAGAATCCACAGGCTTGACTTACACCATCTTGTTCTAGGAAATCAATAAATTCAGGTTCAATGTTTACAACTTCTACAAAGATATCTAGAATTAAGAACAGCCTATTTACGCCCCCTCTTTTTACAGTCGAAGAAATGGGTGCCCAAAGAAAGGGCCAGCCTGTGAGTACCCAGCCAGCAACTGACAGAGCCAGGATTTGAAACACACTCACCTGCAGGACAATACCCAGAGGCTGCACTTTCAGAAAGGTGGTACAGCCACGCTCCTCAATCTCCAAGAAAGCCCTCTCTACTGTTCCTGGGGCTCATTAAAATCAGACAGTGAGAACTTAGCTTTTGAAAAAATTTCAAAAAAAAAAATTTGCAGGGGAGTAAGTTAGTTAATTAACTTTTTAATTTATCCATCAAGTAGCAGGACCTAATTAAAGTTTCCTTTAGGAGTTAGATTCAATAAACCAACATAATAGCTAGCATTCATTGAGCACATGCAATGTGCCAAGTTCTGTTCATGTTTTAACTTAATCCTCACACAGCTTGATGACAGGGGACTGATAATATTATTCCCATTTCACAGGTGATGAGATTGAGGCACAGAGAGATTAAGCACCTGTTCAGGGTCTGCTAAATTTACCTAACATTTGTATAATAGTGCCTCCACATATATTTTCTTATTTGATGTCAGAACAAGCTTGTGATTCTCAGGGGAACATTTTATTATTTTTATCACCTCTATTTTAGAGATGGAGAGCCAAAGTTTTGCCTTGACCCTGCCACTTTTAGGCTATGTAATCCTGAGCAGGTCCTTTACCTCTCTAAGACCCAATTTCTAAAAAATGGTCAGAGCAGAACT
>NW_017732347.1:261002-266641 GCF_001890085.2 Hipposideros armiger | reverse complement strand
TTTCATCTCGGTAAAACTGGGCTAAGAGACGATAACATCAGTTCAAGCACATTGCTTGCATTTTGGAACACTCAGCACAGCAGGTTTGTTTTGTTTTCATGTTTTAAAGGGAGAGGGGGAGTTTGCAAGACTGGAATAATGCAAATGCATACATTTTATGGGGCTGGAAGAGAACATAAAAGTCATCTATCCGCTCATCTTAAAGATGGGGAAACCAAGGAGTCGTGAAGAATTTAGTGACTCAGTCAAAGCCACACAGATGCTGCTGTCCTCTACGCTGCCCGTTTCTGGCTTAGTCAGGACCCATTTGATTGCAAAAAAAAACAAAAACAGAAGCCAGTGAGAAGTTCACATGCAGAGCTGGATCTGGGGGCTCAAATAATGTCATCAGGATACACTCTTATTCTCTACTTGAGGCAGAGACTGTCCTGGTCTGCCTAGGATATGGGACTTTAAGTTTTAAAATCAGGACCATCTGGGAACAATTGGTCACTCTAGTCTATATTTTATCTTCAGCTGTCCTGTCCTCTATGTTAGTTCCATTCTCTCCACCTTCTCTCACGGAGGCAAGAAGGCCTCCAACACCTACAGTTCTGTGTCCCACCCTCTCAGTAACCCCTGTAGAAAAGAGCCTTCCTGGTATCACCAGCAGGAGTCCTGCAGTTCGCTCTGATTGGCCTGATGTGGGTCACATGTCCTGAATGTCTCACTATATCCAAGAAGATGACTGGCCAGGCTTGTGCTCAGCCCCTCCTAGGCCTTCAAGAGAATTAACTACACAGGCTCACACACTGGTCACCATTTTATCGCTGTAATTTGATGCCCATGTGTGATGCCTAGAACCCTATAACAAGATGTCTTTATTATTATTATTATTATTATTATTATTATGTGTACAAAACAACATAATGATTAGACATTTATATAACTCACAAAGTGATAACCCCAATAAGTCTATTAACCATCTGACACTATATATAGTTATTACAATATTATTGACTATATTCCCCATGCTGTAGTTTATAATCCATGATTATATATTTTTTCAATTAGAGTTGACATTCAATATTATTTTATGTTAGTTTCAGGTGTACAGCATAGTGGTTAGACATTTATATCATTTATGAAGTAATCCCCCCAGTAAGTCTAATACCCACCTGACATTATACATAGTTTTTACAATATTATTGATTGACTATATTCTCCATACTATACTTTACATCCCTGTGACTATTTTGTAACTACCAATTTGTACTTCTTAATCTGTTCACCTTTCTCACCTTCCATCTAGTAACCATTAGTTTGTTCTCTGTATCTGAGTTTATTTCTGTTTTATTTGTTCATTTATTCTGTTCTTTAGATTCCACAGATAAGTGAGATCATGTGATATTTGCCTGTCTCAGTCTGACTTATTTCACTTCGCATAATACCCTCTAGATCCATCCATGTTGTTGCAAATAGTAAGATTTCATTTTTTTTATGGCAGAGTAATAGTCCGTTGTACATATGTACCACAATTTCTTTATTCAATTGTCTATTGATGGGCATTTAGGTTGTTTCCATATCTTGGTTATTGTAAATAGCACTGTAGTAAACATAGGGGTGCATATATCTTTTTGAATTCATGTTTTGGATTTCATTCAATAAATTGCTGTGTCATAAGACAGTTCTATTTGAAAATATGGAATGCTTCATGAATTTGCGTGTCATCCTTCCACAGGGCCATGCTAGCCTTCTCTGTATCCTTCCAATTTTAGTATATGAAGCTAACAGGATGTATTTATATAAGATATATATATATAACATCAATAGATGATAGATTGATCAATTGATTGATGGCTGTATAACAAGATACATGATTCAGGAACCTTATAACAACATGGTGCTGGTGGCCCAGTAAGAAATTGTCCCCAGAACCGAGATGCAGATGTAGATAAAATATCTAGACAAAGACACTTTTTGCAATCAAATAAAATGCCACTGCAGGAGTTTCAACAGGACCTCGCCCTGGACAGGCAGCATCCCATCACCACAAACCCAGATGTATCTCCTAAGAGGAAATGGGGTGACCTAAAGAAGCAGTTCTCCCAGCACATCCTCCAGCCTGAAACCTCCTGGTCCACAGCGTACTCTCTGCTTGTCACAGGAACGTATGACATCTCTAAGATGCAGGGTCCATTTCACCAAACCTCCAACCCCGTCCTGTGGAGAAATGCTCCACCTGGACCACATGCCCACCCTGTCACCTGCAGGTGGGGCAGCCCCAGCAATTGCACGTGTCTTAAATACTAAGGAGGGGTGCTGTTGCCAAAAGAACAGGAGCGATGGATGTCAGACTACTCAAAAGCAACACACATCCGCCCGCCATTCTGTGCTGTTTAATCCTGCTGACTTTTCCTATTACCCTCCAGGGGATTGTGCAGAGGAAGCCATGTATTAATACATGCTATAGAGCTGCCGCTTTACCATTACAGAGAGGACAAGGCAAGGGACATGAAGCCAGAAAAAAGGGGAGTGGGGTTTAAAGCTCCTCTGTGTCCCTTCCTGGCTGTGCTGGGTATTTTCCATTTGCCTTTCCAGACACAACACTCTGCCCTTCTCTGCCTTGCTCTGTGCCCCTAGGAGGCCGCAGCAGTGGGCTCTCCTGCCCTGTAGCTTCTGGTTGGGTTTATCGGTGGGCGGCACCAGCAGGAGATTGAAGGGCAGGAAGAGAGTCAGGTCACGTGTTTCCTGCAGGGACCCTGAACAATATCCCAGTTATGAGACCTCAAGCAAGTAACTCAACTTCTGGGGACCTTAGTTCTCAGAGCTGAGAATGAAGGTAACTGTACTTGCCTCTCACAGTCATTATGGGATAATGTGTGGAGCCTAACACCTTGCCTGATACATGGCAGACATTGAGTCGACAGACACAACTNGCCAGCTTCTCTTGAGGTATGTTGAGAGAGTTCACTCACAAAAAGTCCTGGGGATATTAACCAAGGAAAAGAGCCACATGTTTTTCAACAGAGGGAGGGAGATAGCATTGCCATCAGGCCATTCCTCTCAAGGTCTAAAGCCACAGGGAAACTCCCCAATCGCATGGGCACGGCAAGATCAGAGGTGAAGCCCTCATGTTTTTCTGGGTATTTTTGTTTTTTGGGTGTTTTTTTTTTTTTTTACTTCTTTTAAGGCATTCAATTCTGCTTACATTTAAAAAGGCACTTGTATTCTGGCAAGATTTGCTTTTAAAATAAAAGGTGGGGGATAGATAGGAAATTAATGGGCCTCTTGAGTACATGATGACCTGTCATAGCTTTGACACCTGACATTTGGAGAGTGGGGAGTAGATAAAAAATAACACAGTAAGGCTTTCACTGAATCAAAAGACTCAGAGAACTGGGCATTTTGTCAGAAGCTATCAAACAAGTATAATGCATTCAATTTGGCGATCTGGCTTTCCACCTATTACTAGAGTGAAAATTTATTTTTTTCCTACCCAACACTAAATCTTCCTGCTCTAGAGAACTCCCCACAAAGAGTGCTGGGGTAAGGCTGAGCCCACCTCCACTATAAAGGTCTAAAAGGCCAGATATTCACTTTTCCAGCTTCCCTTGCAGCTAAGCCACAGCCAATCAGATGGACACATGGGCTTTCCATCAGAAGAACCTGGTGATACCAAAAATAGGGTCCTTTGGAAAGGCATTCCGGTGACGCCAGCAGCAGTAGCAGCAGTGTCTGATATTCAGGGACACTGATGGTGGCAGTGGTACACTGGTAATGTTCTCTGGTCAAGGGAGATGTCAGCAGTGTCCTCACTAGGCCCCTTCTCAGACATGATTTTGGCCTTGGTCCTGGCAGCCATCTTGGCTCTCTTGTTCCAGTTCATTTTCTAAGCCTCGGTCTCCCTGGTGATTCTGTGAGTTTCTCAATAGCCTTTCAATAAATTTCTTTTCTTCTCAAATCAGCCAGTGTTGGTTTCTGTTGTTTATAATTAGGAAGTCTGATGGGTGTGCTAGTTATATGACTTGGTCAAGTTACTTAATCTCCCCAACCCTCAGCTTCCTTGTCTATAAAATGGGAATCATACTCCTACGTCTTTCATTTATTCACTCAGCAAATATGTAATCATTGAACACCTACTAACTGTGAGGCACTGTCTAAGCTCTCCTGTGCTCACAGGTTTATAGTCTGACGGGAAAGACAGACATTAAAAAATTATCACAAAAATAATTGATTACAATTGTGTAATATTCTATGAAAATTTTATAGCAGCATTATTCCTAATAGCCAAAAACAAGCAAATGTCTACCAAATGATTAATAGAGAAACAGAATGTGGTCTATCCATATAATGGGATATTATTCAGCCATAAAAAGGAATGAAATACTGATACATGCTACAACATGGATGAACCTTGAAACCATTACATTAAGTGAAAGAAGGCAGGCAAAAAAGTCAAATATTATATGATCCTATTTTTAAAAATTATCCAGAATAGGCAAATGCATAGAGACAGAAAGATTAGTGGTTTCCAGGGGCGGCGGGGTGGGAGCGAGGAGGGGGAATTGGAGTGACTGCTAAAGGTTATGGAGTTTCCTTTTGGAGTGATGAAAATGTTCTGGAATTAGATAATAGTGATGGTTGCACAAATCCGCGAATACAGTAAGAACCATTGAACTGTACACTTTAAAAGGGTCCATTTTATGGTATACGGCGTATATTTCTAAAGAGAGCTCTCATTCTTATGCCATTACTCCTCCCTGCTTCCCTTTGTGCTGCACCTTCTTTCTCTGCTAATACGGACAGTTTTCCTCAATGGTGCCAAGAAACAGTCTCTGGTATCCCTCGATGCTTATGCTTCTGGCTTAGCAGCCCCATCGGAAAGACACTCCCTCTCTCAAGGTCTGTCTCTAGATGAGTAACAGAGGAGACCCTGATTGGCCCCACTTAGTTCACCTGCCTATCTATGGCCTAATCACTGCACCAGATGGTAGTGATTAGAATTGGCTCCACCTGGTTACCTGGCAACCCCTATGGGGAGGGAGGCTGGCTGTGTGATTAATAGCCCCAGCAAAACCACTTAGGAAGGGGGAAATTTTCCCCCAAAGGAGAGGCTGTTATCAAGAGGGAGAAATATGATGGTGGGCTTGACAACCAGTATCTATCCTGCTTCACCATAAGCACTACAGAAACCAAGCTGTTCTAAAAGTGTCAGAAAAACCTCCCTAAGGACACCGAAGATTAAGACTAAGAGTAAGTGGATAAAACCCAGTATACCTGAGGGAGAATGTTATAGGTGGAGGGACTACCACATAGAGGATAATATATCTTAAAACACATCATCAACTCTAAACCACTAAGTAATAAAGTTATTATCCTAGGACCCAGGAATCCTGACTTCTACCTAGACTAGGTCTCTCTCTGCTCAGGAAAGCTGTGACTTAGAACATACTTGGGTCAGGGTGCCTTGAAAGCTCCCCAAGAGCTATAACTGCCGATGAGCAACTTCACTGATTCTTGAACTCTCCGGCTGCTTAGCATCACAAGCAAAATAAATAGTCTTGCACCGCCTAATAGTCTTCAAGTCAACAACGGATTGCATATATGGACAGTGATCCCAGAAGATTATAATGGAGCTGAAAAGTTCCTATTGCCTA
>NW_017732347.1:254309-255307 GCF_001890085.2 Hipposideros armiger | reverse complement strand
CCCCAGTTCCCCAATAAAAAAATCTTAAAAATGAAAAGACATGCTATAGTCCACACCTCACCTGCTGGTCATGCAACAACAATCAAAAGTCCTTCTTCCACCACCATTCCACCTTCTCCCTACCCTCAGCACCTCAAATGGCTTGAATTTTGTTATCTGATAGGATGAGTCAACCCTTCATTTCCATAGAATCAGAGCCCTTGGTGACCCTATACTTACTGGGTTGTCACGCTTTCCCACTAACCATTATTATTGTAGATGAGAGTACTAAAAAGTAACCCAGTGAATCTTCTGTGCTCTGGACATGGTTTTCTTCCCTTTGTTGGGTAGCAGTAACCTAACTTCCTTTGATAATGTGGACCAATCGTTCCAGTCAACTTATAACTTTCTGTTTGCTTGTTAGTTCAGTGGCATGAGGAGCCTCAAATAATCAGGGATAATTTCAGCTTCAACTTTAATGGGACCATGTCTTTGCTTCTTGGTGGACCTCCAAACCCACCAACTCAAGATTTCAGGGGAACCAAAATATTCTAAGTGGGTTGTTAGGTATGATAGTCTAAAGTGACATGGAGCTCTCACCTGCTACCTTGGTTCCAAGACCATGCATTCTGGATATGGGGGGACACTATATTGGCCAAATTATGTAGGACAGGAGCCCCAAATGTTATTATTTCCCAGTGGTCTTTAGATGGTCTTTCAAGGTTCTGTCAAGCTTCTGAGTAATGAGTTACACAGTAAAATCAGCTAATTTTGTCAGCAAGAGCCCGGCGCTAAACTTCCATAAAGTGAGGTCCTTGCTTAGTTACTTAGAGGTAATATTGTGTAGGATGCCAACACAATCAAAGTCCCTTCAGACTACACAATGACAGCTATGTTAATAACCAGTCAGCTTTGTCTCCTGTCCTGAATCTCATTTGCCTAAAAGAAGAATTTTCTTCCTAAGGTCTGTCCCTGTTTTCCCTATTGCCCTCATGTAATCCTTCAGGAGGTGGAGTGGT
>NW_017732347.1:246894-252574 GCF_001890085.2 Hipposideros armiger | reverse complement strand
CTCAAAGTGGTTACCATCAGCGTCCAGACACTTGTGATGATGGCGAACATTGGTAGACTTCTGTGGCGAGTGTGTAAACTGTTTCAACACTAGCAGAAGAAGCAGTTCTTGTTGCTGTGCGAGGCCTCCTGGATCCTCCCTTGTGCACATCACACACAGGGCCATGCGTCTCAAACTTATCACGAATGCGTGCAATTGTTAGGCGTGTTGGGGGTTCTGTTGCATACTCACGCCTCCATTGTCATTGTACTTCCATAACGTCCTTGAATTTCAAATACCACTCCAAAATGATCTTGAGCGCTCCTCGAACAACAATCATGCTTCACCCATTTTCTTTGACTGTCCTGCCTGTCGCACGTTGACGGTAGCATTCATTTGATTAACACCATCTTTCGAGCGAACGTCATACTGCACATTGCTAGCATAATTCAACTCAACTTCGAAAAGTAATACATAGATAACACCTCTTAAAACATGCATGCATTTTTTGGGCACCCCTGGTATGTAAAATTTTCAGCACGCTCTCATTCATTTATTGGTTTTAGGCAATTTCATCCTTTGCTTATTTGTTTAAAACAAAGTTCACTGTAACTGATTTGTAGTGAGAAATAGCTCTCTACATACTTATAACATTTTTTAAGGAACATTTCATTTCATAGTACAGGACTGTGTGTTGTAACCACTGGCGCAGAGAAACCATCTTACTCAAGATGGATCTGATAGGGGAGGACAGAAAGAAAAAATCCCTTTTGAACATTTTCCCAAACGGAGTTCCTGCCTTTTGGGGCAGGCCCGAGCCACTGGGAAGAAGTCCTTCCAGCAACACAGGCTGTCTTCCCCAGGGCAGAGGAACCGCAGAGCTTCTTCTGTTCTTGGCCCTAAAATCAGTAAAAGTGAGGTCTCACTCAGAACAAGGAGACCAGTCCTCAGGCGTCCCTCCACCCATTCATTTCTTCTTTCCCCTAAACGAGAATATTTTATTATTATTATTATTATGAGTTTCAGGTGTACAAAACAACATACTGGCTAGACCTGTACACCCCTAACGTGGTTATCACTTTGTGAGGGGTGTAAACTCTTAAAAGCCCTTCTACGTACTTCCCTTTCTTCATCGCTTGCACCTAATCACCACGTGCTGCAGTATTCGCCTCCTACCCAGGTCTCAAGTCCACCTGCCCCCACAGCCCCAGCTACCACTCTTTTGGCTCCGGTGCTCATCAGCTGCCGCCTGAAAACAGCGGCATCCTCCTGCCTCCTGCCATGTGCTTCTTCCATTCATCCCTTGACCCAACCAGAGATGCCTACTCAGCACAACCTACCGGTGTCATCCCCCTGCTTACAGCCCTTCCGTGGCTCCCACGACTTCAGCAAAAGCCCAGGCTTTCTAACACGTCTCACAGAGCCCTCTGCAATCTGCCTCCTGCTCCTCTCCATCCCCAGCTCTCTTCACTTTCTGCCTCACATTCGGTCCTTCACCGCATCCCATGCTGCTTGCCTTCTCTTGTCCTTGTTCTGCCGTCTCCTTAACCTGGATGTCCAAGCCACCACCATCTTTATCTCCGTTTGTTGCATCAGTTCCTATTTATCCTTTAAGACCCAGCTCAAGAGCAACTCTAGGAAGCCTTGCCTGACTATTCCAGCCACGTTGGATTAAGTGACTTATTCCCATAGGTGTCTCAACAACCCCTGTGCAACTCTCTATCACTGCACGTGTCACATAGCTTTAGGAATCCATCTTTATGCCTTATACACTCCCTGAGAGTAAATGTTCATCCTTGTGTTTCCTAAGCTGCTTTAGAAGAGTACCAGAAACATAGCAAAGGTGTGATGTACCCCTGTTGAGACAATGGATGAATGATACTCTATAATAAATTTTCTAGCCTGTAAAGTGATCAAAAGCAGAACTAACAATAACCACTCCTTTTGCTTAGTTGACAGAGGAGGGAAAAAACTAATTTATGCATCATCTCTTCAATAGATATACAACTTGACGACCTTCTGCAAAGGCTTTTATGGAATACCATTTTTAGGAAAGCAGATGTTTAAAAGACTAAATTATTTCTTAAATTACCATCAACGGTAAACCCTGGTTGAAAATATTATGTCCCTTCAGGGGCTGAATTTCTTAAGCAGTAGTCAGAATGGGAAAGAAGATGAACATTCTGTACTTCCTTTTAAATTACTTTCTTCTTACTGAAATGAATGTACTGTTGTTTAGAAGTAATTGTGAGTTACTGTTATTTTTATTGAATCATCTAAGACAAACAGTAAAATGGTTTTCAGTTCATGGACCACGATTTCTAGGCTACAACTTTGAAATTCAATTCCACATACACTGACTCCTCATTTGTCCTGGGCATCAAGCACACAGCAGTGAGTAGAATATATCTGTAGACTTTTGCTTTCTATGAGGAAATGATGGGTTTAAGACAGGCAGAGATAAGCAAACTACCCAAGAAAAATGACAGGGGAGAATTGTGTTATTCTATTTCCCAGTGAAAATTTGTAATTATTGTTAATGATCATCCTTCAGCTAATGATGTCATATAATCATACAACCATCTCTATAACACATGTGTATATAAATGTAAAAAACTGAACAGGTTAAGTGACTTCTCAAGAATTTGACAAATCTATAGCTGATGCATATGAGGACACACACTTCACATGACTCCCAAACCATTCCTTGAATCATTAGGGTTGACAAGTCAAAACAGGCAGTAATTACAATTTGTAAAAATATAACAAGCTGCAGATCTATCTGCATTCAATCTGATGGTCAGGTAAGGACTTACAAAGCATCTGATTGTTCAAATCTGCTATTTCTCTAGGATTCTGGCTGACTTTGAATAGTAGCCTCTTTAGGGACTCAAATACCTATTATTGTTTTTCTTGTACTCTGTGAACCGAACCCATTGATGAGAAGTCCTGATAAAATCAGATCACTGGAATGTGTAAATCATAACATTTGAATTTTACTTTGAAATTTACATTTCTCAAGGCATTGGTCAGTACAGCAAGATTAATGGAATATTCTAGCCCCTTCGGCTTGGTCTCATGGTGTCCAGTTCCCAGAACTGCTACTAACTGGCTCTGTGTTCAAGTGAGTCTCTCTTCTTTGAGCCTTGGTCTCCTCATGGGTAAAAGGAGGGGACTGAACTAGGTTATCTCCAAAAGTTTGTTTTGATTTTTAAGCAGACCTTTGAGTAAGTGGTTAGCATTTCTGAGCCTCAGTCTCTTTGTCTGTAAAATGGGGATTAAAAATACCACTTGAAAGATTATAGATAAGCTTGCTTTAACCAATTTCAGGCACTAGTGTAATATTTAAAGCTGTTCCTCCATAACAAATTTAACATAAAGATTTACCATAACAAATTTAACATCCTCATTTTAAAATTTGTGTTTTTAAAAAAGACACTGGAAGTCTGAGCAACTGGTGGACATGTTGTGGCTTCATTCAGTTCTCTATGTTACACAAAAGTTAGCAGTCTTGTCTCAAAGTTATTTTTGCCTCTTATTAAAATAAAAATAAAAAACTTTCATTAAAATTCAACAATTGGGCTATGAAAGAAGGAGGATTACAGCAAAATGTCCTTGACCCTCTCTCAAAAACACAGCCAAGGCCACACTTGAGGAATACCAAATGATTCTCATTAAACTAATGAGAATATTTTCAGTGACATGTGTCTGAACAACTTTAATTTAGTTGGCAGGACTTGTGGCAGCCAGAGCCCCAAAAATAACACACAGCCAGCAGTTGCTGCTCAAACACACCTAACTGACTTATTTCACACTGTTTCAAGGGTGCCCCACCCTAGAGGGACTGGGTATAAGGTCATATGCAAATTGTTGTGGCATGAACATACATTCCTTGTGACAACACTGACCGGTTGAATTTAATACACTTAGTTCCTCCAGCCCTTCCTTCATAAAATTCCCTCTAACTTGGACAGGGTTAGCCAACAGATTTGGTTGATTCCAGCCCCTGCCCCACCCAGCAGCTAAAGCTATTTTTAACTTACAACTACTGTTGATAAGTATTTTTCACACACACAAAAAGCACCCTTTCAGAAAGAGAAACTATAAAAAAACAAACTACTCTTACAATTCAGTGAGAAGAAGTCAGTCTCTCAGCCCAAGCTAGAAACGAATGTCATTTTGGTTTAGAAATAACAGCACACTTCATATTTATCAAGTTTTTCAGTTCTTTCTGCAAACGAGTTCTGTAAGCAGCCTTCTGAGGCAATGGGTAGGCTAAAATTGTACTGGGTTTACCTTTGAAAATGTAGTCTTCTGAACAGAAATAAGGCTCGTTTCCATAGTTCAAGTGCAATAAATAGTAACCGATAACATGAAAGCTATCATTTCATTGTACAATTTGCTCGAACCGACACATTTTCCCATATCTGGAAATTAGCCGAGAGCTATGCTCCGGGCCCTCAAAACTTAAAATTAGGAAGACAGATAGGACCTTAAGGAAGTAAAAGATGGAGGTGCAAACTTTGCATTAAGATAATAGTAATAACTACCATTGGCATTGGCACTGTTAGAGGTACTCCAGACACATTACTTATCTCAGTAAATTTTCACTGCACCTTTTGAGGTAGGTACTATCATTATTCCCATTTCACAAATGAGAAAAGTGTGGCACAGAGAGATTAAGTAACTTGCCCAAGGTCACACAGTTATTTATGTGGGGAGCTATGATTTGAACCCCGTCCATCTGGCTCCAGTTGACATCTGCAATAGATCTGAGTGCCAGCTTGGGTTCCACCACCTAGTAGCTGGCTGATCTTAGGCAGTCTCTTAACTTTTCTCAGCTTCAGCCTTCTCATCTATAAAATGGAAATAACAATACCCAGCTCACAGGCTTTTGTAGAGTATGAAACAGGATTATCTTTGCAAAATGTTTGTTTGGCTCAGTATCTTCAGCATGAATAGCATCTGCTATCGGGAACAAATACATTAAAACATTTTTTTCTAAGATGCTGCCTTTTGATCACCTTCCCTATTTGCCTCACCAAATGGTAAGGCATCACTATTGGAGAACTCAGCTATGTGGGGTAGAACTGGGGGTTGCCAAACCTCCCTCTTCCCCACCTTGCTATGTCCTTAGAAGTAATAAAATGTCAATAGGTAAAGACATGGGAAAAACAGCATCCCAGGGTAGCTCAAAAACTTTATTGCATAAAATTTATTGATTGCTTGTCATGTACCCATCACCATGCTAGGCACTGTGGTGACCAAACCACTAAGACACAGCCCTACCAACAAAGAGCCCCATAAGAGAGAAGCACATGTGTAAAAAAAAAAAAAAATCAGGAAACCAAATACCCAGCATGGAATCTGAGCAACCTGATGCACAAAGCTGTTCAGGAGAAGCACCACCTCAGTGTGCGTGCTATGGGAACTCATGGCCATGGTACATGTGCTCTGGTCGAGCCATCAGGACATGCTACCCCTCCCCAGTCTGCGCCTTGTGAAATTCTCAGAGTATCCTCTGCCTCCGTCTCCAGTCCAAAGCTACGAAACTGATACTCTGCCTTTGTGATTCTCAAATAGTCAGCCATGATACAGCTTCCAATCAGAGTCTTTTGCAAAGTCAAGCCAACATCTGATGTGAAGGTAACTGTTCTAGACATGGCCTGGCGCAGTCTCTTTCTTGAGGAGCTCAGCATTA
>NW_017732347.1:244594-245619 GCF_001890085.2 Hipposideros armiger | reverse complement strand
CAACTTGGGCCAGTGAAGCAACGTCCTCCACAACTAGACTGAAGAACAAAAGGACAGCAACTTGTCTGTTCCCCTTCCCTCAATTCCCCAGCGCTGTTCCCATCCCCCAATTCCCCAATAAAAATCTTAAAAAAAAAAAAATCCAAATTGCCTGCCTTCTGTGGCTTCTACAGAAATGTAGCTTACTGACGTGTAACTAGTGATTATTAAACCTGGTTACTTGAAAACAGATTTTATGAAAAAACATCTTCCTCTTCCAACATATACCCTCCCAAGACATGCACAATTTCTTTGTCTACTCTGAGCCTTAAAGATGGCACAGAGTCAGTGGAATGGAAGATTCTGGTGGCTGCAGAAGAAGGAATATGGACGAATCCACTTGGAAGCTAATTCTTGAGCATGGAATTTTCATTCTGCTGTGATTGCTCTGTCCAATCTGATTGCCAAATGGCTCAGAACGTGGAGCATCATAACTAGAAGTCATGAAGGGCAAGACGCTACGCTGGTGCCAGCAGCCTCCCACATCCATTTACCTATTCACACAGCAAATAGTTACTGAACAGCTGTCTACTCCGGGTCGGGCAAGGTGCTGGGATGCCGCGCAGACAAGACGGACTAGCTATCATGAAGTTTGCATTCTGCAGAGATGGATAGATTGTTACAAAAGATAAAAAGGGTGGGGGAGCAAACAGGGTAATTTCAGATTGTACTAAGGGTTGTGAAGAACTAACTAGCCTTGTGACCCTGGGTAAGTCACTGGCTTAACCCTTCTCTGAGGCCCCCAGTGCTTTCTCCTCTGGCATTCACAGTGCAGTTCCTTTAGTCCCCGTCAGTCGGTCCGAGGGGCGTTCTGGGCCCCTCTCCCTTAATTAACCGCTCACCAAAATTAAAACGCTTGCCCTATTATTTCCCGGGAGAGGACTTAGCTCAAAGAATGCAAAGGATGACGAACAGCAGGAAGAGGAGGGTACAGTGGTTTTTCAAAACAAATGCCCAGCCCCCAGAGCCCTAGAGGAGGTTTGGAC
>NW_017732347.1:242916-244020 GCF_001890085.2 Hipposideros armiger | reverse complement strand
CAGAGTCTTTTGCAAAGTCAAGCCAACATCTGATGTGAAGGTAACTGTTCTAGACATGGCCTGGCGCAGTCTCTTTCTTGAGGAGCTCAGCATTACAAGGCTTCCCAGTAGAAGCCATGTGTTTGAAGAAGTGTCAAGTTAGATTTTTTTAATGGCGTAAGAAATCTAAAGCAGTCACTCATGCTTCAGAAGAGGCCTTGGTTAAGATCTGATAGCCACCACTTGTTTTTTTCTTTTACTTTTTAAAAGAAGGATAGAGCTGTAGGACTAGAGACAAACACTGTGGCTTCCTGAAATTAGCTCTTAACCCAAAAGGACAAAATAAAATTGTGATTTCCTACTTGTGCATGAATTTTAGAAATTAAAAAAAGCTTTCACAAACTTTCAGCCAGTCAACCCTTTGTAGCAGTCAGCTATTAACACAACGATGTCGTGTAATAATAAAAGACCACAATAATCTCAGTGGCATTCAACACTAAACATTTATTTCTTACTAACATGTCTGTGGGGCAACTGGGGTGTCTGCTCCTGTGTCCAACCATGGGACCAAAGTTTGCAGAGCAGTGGCTACCCAGGGAATGCTCTTGCCATGGTGTTGGTGGAAACACAAGAGGACAAGTCCAATCATGCAAACACACACATCATATCCTCTCCTCACATCACATCCACAAGCATTCCATTGGCCAAAGGAAGTCATGTGGCCAAACCCAATGTCAAGAATCAGGGAAGTACACATCACTAACAGGCCATGGGTCACGTGAGTACACAGCACTACCACAGGGGAGGAAAGAATTGTTACTCACTTCCTAAACAATCCTGAAAGGTATGCTTTATAGGTTCTATTCTTTCTTGACAGTTGAGAAAATTGGGCCTCCAGAATTTAAGTCATTCATCCAGGTTGGACAGGCAGTACGTCACTCTAGCAGAATTAGAATCCAAATTGCGGGCGGCCGAGAGGCGCATTGGTTAAGAGCTGGCTTGGGACTCCAGAGGGCCCCTGTTCAGATCCCACATATGAGGGCCAGTGACGCTGCCCTCCACAACTAAGATGCTGAACAACAGCTCAACCTGGAGCTGGGCTGCCGTGAGTCACCAGCGAAGGTG
>NW_017732347.1:203822-241501 GCF_001890085.2 Hipposideros armiger | reverse complement strand
GTCCTTTGTCACCCGGAAACAAGCCTGACAGCAGACTCGTTCACAACAGTTCGGGGGCAGAGTGGGGTGCGGGGCTATCCCTTCTTGGTCTAAGAGTGGGGTCTAAGCAACGAGGAGGATTAGGAGGCTGCGCCCCACCCCCCAACCCCGCTGCTGGCGGCGCTGTGCTGGGGCCCCGCTCCCGGAGGGCTGCTCAGACTGCAGGACTCGATTATGCCGGCTCGCGGGTGGGAGGGGAGCTGTCCCTCTTTCCCACCCCCCACCTCACAGTGACCCAGGCGCCCCTCCGGCCCCCTTCTCCCAGCACCTCGCCAGCCCCGGAGCTACGGGAGGATGGGACGCGGCTTCCGGAGCGCCGGGCCTTGCTCTCCCGGCGGTGGCAGCTGCGTCTCCTGGGGGCGGGGAGGGAGCGCGGAGGGGACAGACGCGGAGGGGCAGCGGGAGCCCCGGCCTCGCCGCGCGGCTTCAAGTTTCCACCCGCGCGCGGTTGTGCAACAGCCGGAGGAGCGGGAGCCGCGGGCGCCTCGGAAAACAAGCAGAGCCCATAAACAAAGCCACGTGGCCTCCGGGCGGGGGGGGGCGGGCTAAGAGCAGGCGGCTCTTCCGGCAACAAAGAGCCGCTGGGGATAAATACTGCGGCTGGGACAGCGGCGCAGCACTCTGCGGGTCCCGCGCGCCTGGAGACCCTCCCAGGCGCAGCGCCTCCTGCCAACGCAGGCATTCAACTCCGCACCCCGAGACCCGCAGATCCCCACGCGAGTTCCCTGCAGCCGGCCCCATCGCCAGCCCCAGCACCCGGAGCGTCCGCCCAGGGCGGCGCGTCCCTGAGGCCGCCAGGCCGGTCCCCTCTGTCAGTCCGTCGCGTCCACCCGTCGCGTCTGCTCGCGGTGCCATGCCGTTCCTCGGGCAGGACTGGAGGTCCCCCGGGCAGAGCTGGGTGAAGACGGCCGACGGCTGGAAGCGCTTCCTGGATGAGAAGAGCGGCAGCTTCGTGAGCGACCTCAGCAGGTAAGGGGTTCCACCCCCAGCTTCCAGCCCCACGAAACAGACCCGCGCTGGTTTCGGGGGGAGGGGGGCGCGAGAAGAGTGAATGGAGGTGGGGGGGGGCAAGCAAGCTTAGAATAGGGGGAGGAGGGAGCCCCTGACTGGGGGATGGGAACGAGTTGCCGGGTTTCTGCAGAAGTCACCAGAGCACGGGATTCGGGGAATTTGGTTTCTCTTATTGTTCAAGGTCAGCGTCTCCAAGTGGGCACGACTCCTTACAGAACCCCGAGTCCCTCTGAGAATCTGACGACAAACGCGGATCTTGTTCACAAACGCTCAAACTTAAGCATACAACTCCAGGGGTCCCCTGCCTTAAGGACACCGGAGTTGCGCAGTTTGCAAGTGTGGGGGCGCGGGCGAGTGGGCCGCGCACCTTTCACCGCGGAGATGATGGGGCTTGAAGCGCCCAAGCGCTGTGGGCACAGTAGGGTGACGGCATTGGACGCGGGTTCCGCCCGGAGCGCCGCCAGGCTCTTCCCACGCACAGGCGACCACAGAGTGGGCAGAGAGAATGAGTAACCAGGAAGGGGCGGTCAGACGGTCCCTGGGGCACCAGTGCTTGCAGGGCGGACTTGCTGAACAGTGGTCAGGACTAGGGGCTGCGAAGCTGAGGAGGAGGGAAGGGGGAGGATGAAACCCACAAGTCTTCTGCTTCTGGGAGGACCAAGCATTTGCACCTGTTTCCTCAGTGACCCTTTAAGTTAGTTTTCTTTGTATGATGAGTGCACCCACATTTCAACTTGTGCCTATCAACTGCAGAAAGCCCACCTGGCTCTGCTGAGCCCCTGGACTCCAGGTCCTACTTGAGCTGTCAGTCTGGTGGAAAATCCCAGGTCCACTGAGCCAGGTGATCTGCTTGGTTAATAGCACAGAAGCCCAACTATTAAGTTAGGTGGTCTGGATTCTGTCCTGGATCTTAACAGTTGACTTCCAGGTCCCTGGCATTTGGCCCAGGTGAGGAAAGCAGTGAGAGTGGTCTGTGCAGCCTGGTCACCCTTGGGTGCCTTTCACACCCTCCCCTTTGGTTAAACATCCCCCATCCCACACACCCTGAAATTGACTTCAAGGATGAGTTCTGTAATGTCCAGGTTCCCACTTACGGAGACTTACCAGTGGTTGTTTAGCTGAGCCCTTCACACTTAATTTTAAGAAAACTATCAAGAAAATATGGTTATTTTGACAGCTTGACCTCCAGAGCCCCCCATCTGTTTGTGATTTGTAAAACATCAAACTCCCTTTGCTCCCAAAGGGGGAAAAAACAACTACAGTATTTGATCTTGGAAGTCTGTCAGGAGAGACAAGAGCATATTGACCTTTATGTTAAAGATACTTTTAGCTAGTCCCTGAGCAGTTGGGGGAGCACTGCAAAGAAATTTTATTTATGGAAAATCAGATAATTTACTTACAGAAAAATAAGAAGATCACCTACTGTTGCCAGACTATGTCTCTTGGGGACTCGAGTTACCAATTATGCCTAAATTATTCTGTCCTAGTAGAGTGGAAGCTTCCTTCCTTCTTCCTCGTTCCCAAGGAACGATGATCTAATATTTTGGTATGTACTTCATTTTTGTATAACAGTTCAGATTCTTTCTAGGGAGGTGCAGCAAGGATCTGCTGAGCTGTGTCACAGTGGCTCACCCAAATATAACTGTGGGATGCTCTCCCATGGGAAGCAGACCCACTGGATTCAGCAGGAGAGGATTCCAAATACTGGTTCTGGTTCACAGAAATATTCCTCTGTACCTGCTCCAGGAGATAAGCTGGTGTCACTCCCCTTTCACAGTAAATAGTGGAGCCTCTCTCTCCACGGTATGGGAGACCTGAAGATGGTTTTAACTGACCACAAAAGTTTAACCCAGGCTAGGAACCGTAGCTACCCGCCTACTCTGTCCCCTGCATGAGTCTCTTTCCTTCCTTTTCACGCCTTCTGAGCTAGAGCTGTCACGCTCACCATCATTATCACAAATGGTGATCGATATAGAGACTGCCTGTGGCTCTTTGATGAGTCAGAGTTTAGGAATCATTTGGTAGCTCCTAGCAAAGCAGCCAGCTGTTTGTTTGTGGAGTCCTGTATTTTTTTTCCCCCCAGCAATTGTAAACAATCCCTTCCCTACTTAGCATGAGAAGTCTGCCAACTTCTTAAAAGCAGCTGGCCTTCTGCGACCTGGGTTTGTAGTCTCAAATATCCCCGCTGTTTTCAGTCTTGGTGCTGCTTCTCTCTGTGATGTCAGGTTTGGGCTGAGTGCCTGCCTACATAGGTGAAGTTGAATGCCTCTCCTGTTAGGAGAAAACAAAAGGCAGGCCCTTTCAAAAGGGGGAGGGGATGTAAAACAGAGGACTACAGAGACAGGGTACACTTCTCTAATTCCACATACCATTGTGTGAGCTGCCCAAACAAGAGTCGGGGATGATGGGTACATTTGGTGTGTTTCAGCCTGGGGGCTAATGTTTAGTGTTGACCACAGCTTGTCTGCACTGTACTCTTTCTCTGGACTCTGCTGGCCATTCTTTCTGTGGTCTTGGGCCCTGTCCTCCTCCAGCAGCAAAATGGTGCAAAGACCACCACAGCTAAATGCCCCAAACTGAGATCGTAGGAGGATTTCAGATAAGCTCAAAGCAGGGCCTCTCCTCAAAAAGTGGACACTACATAAAATAGAGAAGGATGACAAGTGTTAAATTTTTGTGGGGCAGATTAAAAATTCAGGGAAAGAGCTCAGAATGAATTGGGGTGATCCAAGAATGCTTCAAGGAAGTGGTAGTTGAGGCACCTCAGACAGCCCCCCTGCCACCTCACCCCACCCCCCAAAGGAGTAATTTCAGCTATCTGTGCCCCAGCCACCCTTCTCTGAACCTCCAGCCCTGCAGTTGAAACTTTGATGTTGCTTTCCAGTATAGCTAAGGCTGCACCAGGAAGCAGGAAGTTTACCTTGGTTCCCTGGATGAGTAGTGCATAAGAAAATAAAAATAATAGTTAAGATTTTATGAATGCTTACTGTGTGCAAGGCACTGTTCTAAGAGCTTTATACAGTAGGCTGTTTTTAGGGGTTTTTTTACCAAGCAATCCAGGGACTAGCCATGTCAGTTTGACAATTTGGGTAAATTGTATTGGGGCAAATTAGCATAGAAATCTCATTGGCCTTAATCTGCAACTAAACCCTTTGGGGCTGCCACCGTTTTTCTTAAATGGCCTATTATTGCAAATGAAATGAGAAATAGGGCTTTTTTTTTTTTCCCTTGTCTCCCTTTATCTCTGTTGCCAAAATGGTCTTACTTTGAAATCTTTCCACTTTTTCTAAAGTTGTCTTAAAGTATCTTGGAATGCGATGTTAGTATAATAGGGCTGGGAGAGGTCTCTTATTCTAGGCCTGTGCCTGTAAAAATGAAGATTAGTAAGAACTGACTACAAAATAGCAACTTACTGGCTATGATTGAACGTAACGAAGAAAGCAGTCTCTTTAAATGGTTTTGCTTATTTTAAATAAATAAGTAAATGTCGCAGTGCCTAAACCGTGGTGGCTTTTCTTGCTAAAAATGCTCTGTTGTTAATTTTTCCATTGGCTTTGCATTTCCTTGAAATGGACATAATTGAACTCTCAAAACAGCCTCTAACTGAACATATTATTGCTTAGAAGACAACAAAAAGCAGGCAACATAAGTCAACCCCGTCGCCCTTCCTTCCAGGCCATACATCTGGAGCCCAAAGCCTAATAACCAAGCCAAAAGTGCAGGGTTTCTCTTTGGTTAAAGCTTTTTTACATTCTGCAGTGCGAGAACATCATCAGTTATGTCAAATTCTTCCGAAACCAGCTTTGGAAATGAGTCACTCGGGTTTAATGCACGTTATTGTCATTTCTGTGAGTAAAGCATGTGCTCCAATTCCATTGAGGAATGTTTTCAATTAGAAAAGAATAAGATGAAATATAAATATTTAAAATTTCTAAAGAATGGTCACAGCCTATGGCCCAGACTCTGAAATTTTTCTGCTACACCTTAAGTGTGTGATTGAGAATAAGACAGCTTCATTTTATGGTTCTCTATATGTGGAATTTAGGCTTTAGGTTTTTGTTTATGGTACATGTGTGTGTTTTCTTTAAAAACAAGCCTTCATGTGGTATTTTTGCACACAGGCTGTCCTAATTGCTTGCCAAAGCTGCTTTCGGCTTTGGTATATCATGGACCAGTCAAGTGACCTTCCGTTTTTGCCCCTTCTCCTCAACTTGGATTGAAATTTCTTAAGTTAGCTTTAAGGACTCAGAATTCTGCCCTCCCTTTCTTCTGAGCCTCTTTTCCTGCTGACCTTGGCGTAGTTAATTGACTGGTTGGTGGTTTGATGCCCCTACCATTGTGCAAATAGACAAACACACACTCACGGGCAACACAAAGCCGGGCCCAAAACACTCCCCTTTGGCTTGTTAAGAAAGTACCTCTGAGAGAGGACGTTTCTGCAGAAATCTCTCTGAAACCTAAAAATATCCTGTGTTCCTGAATGAAAAGGAGAAGGCTAAAGATATTAGGAGACTCAGTCAATGGTATTAAACAGGGTCTTACGGGGAAGATTAATGAATGATTGGTTATCCGTCAAGCCTATAGCCCCGTGGGTCCAGAAGCACTGCGTATACCGTCGGTGATGTCACATGCAAGCATTTTAGCAAGATACTTATTGTACTTATTGAAGTACTACTTGAGAGACTATTGTAGCACTAGGACCCTGGAACTTATTTCAAACCCTCTTCTTTTCTTTTTTTTTTTTTTAACCGTTTCCACAATGTCCATGGAATGAAAAGTATACATGTACCTCTTTTTACCCCATAGGTGTATGTCCAAAAACGATATCTCAAATCACATTTCAAACTCAGCAAAGCAACTCAGGAAATTAAAGGACTCTACTATATTGGTAGTGTAATTTTTTTTAAAAAAACCTAATTTATGTTTTATTGGTTGGCATTAGGAAACCTGCCCCCATGGGAGTTGAGAGAGTCGAGAACCTACCTTTTCGTTACACCTCAAGATTTCTCCTGCACCCTTTCTGTGGAAGCTCTTCAGAAATTTACTTTGAAATTACATTGTACAGTAGACTAGAATTCAGTCAGCCCCCTGCCCCAAATGATGGCTCAGCCTGTGAGGGAAATACCCACATGACCCAAGTTGTACCTGGACCTCCCTCAGTGACCTGGGAATCGGGCCGCTCTGTCTTTTGAGCCCTCACAAATTTATGAATTGTGAACTCGGCTTGCTTCATTTAGGTCTTCACCTCGCAGCCTGGTGCCTAGTGTCCATCAATTACATGAAACCTAAACAACAAGCAGTGTACACGAACCCTAGAGATGGAGTTTATAAGTCAGATTTTTTTGTAAATGGGATTCACGTTTTTAAGGCATGATACAAGCATGCTAGTTAAAAGCAGCTTGGGTACACTTTAAATAGGAGAATTGTATGGTATATGAATTATATCTTTTTAAAAAGCTTGGGGGGGGGCGCGGGTCATGCTTTTGCAAAATGAAGGCATTGTATATTACAGTGATACCAGTAATGGCCCCTCTCCCTCTCCCTCTATTCATCATTTTTGCTTAAAGTAATATTGTCATACCCTGCATTGCCCTTAGTTAAAGAGTGTAGGGCTGTGTGTCAAATACAATGGCAGGCACTGTTGGGAATTCAGAAACAGCAAAAGCGCCCATTCCTGCCTTCCACAGAGATGGGACAATTTGTGACCCTAATAGAGGGAGGTCTGTGCCTGTTTAGACTCCTTTGGAGGGATTTTTTTTATTGTTTTGTTTCAGAAGCATGTATGTTTGTGTCTTATAATCCAGTACGTTATTTATAGAAACATCTCATATTAAAGCATAGCTGTGACAAGGCACGTCTCCTCCTGTCTTCTGTTTCTCCTAGTTACCGCAACAGGGACGTATACAATAAGGAGAATCTTTTCAACAGCCTGAACTACAATGTGGCAGCCAAGAAGAGAAAGAAGGACATGCTGAACAGCAAAACCAAAACTCAGTGTAAGCCGTTTGTTTGGAACTTAAGACGAAAGCTATTCGAAGAAGATCGTTAGGATTGGTTCTTTGGAAGAAAAAAAAAAATCACACCTCGCATGTTAGACATCTGCTTCAATGTTTACTGTGTCATTGACAGAGGATACTGGAATCTTTGCACTCAGAAACCTGGCTGTGCATTTTACGAGCGAGATTAATGTTTTCTTTATAGTCTTGTTTATAAGTCAGTTGCTAGTTGGGCCGTATTTTGGTTGTTTTTTTTTCCTGCTTGCCCCTTATATTTGACATAGTTAATTTAGTTATTTATACAGCAATATGGTCAGCTGAATCAGGTCCAGCGTTTGCTTTGATTTTAAACTGTTTTGAGGCTTTGAAAGTAAATTTTTCTCCCTCTTTCCTTGTATAAATACTAGTAACATGTCTAGATGTTGTATGCGAATATTAACAGTATAAAGTTCTATTAATAAGCAGATTACAGATCTTTAGTTTAATCCATCTGTACTGCATGTTTCCCTCATATTATCTGTTTTATTTCAATGTTTTATGCCCTGGTATGAGTTGTAGGCTTGGCATTTAAAACAAACCTGTACTTGAGTGTTAGATTTTTATTTTTAATTTAGAGTGATGCGACACTAAATCTGAGTATCTAAGATTTGGAATGCTTCAGACAAAGTAAATTATAACTCCAGTATTTATATACTGCAGAAATTAGGCATTTGCATTCCTCTTAGATGGTCAGTAGAGTTTTTGTATTTTTTGTCAAAAGATTTTTGAAATAAGTGAAAAGGAAATGCATTTAATATCTTGGGCATGTTACAGATTTCAATGCCGGGCATTTTTTTTTTCTCTCTGTAGATTTCCACCAAGAAAAATGGATCTATGTTCACAAAGGAAGCACGAAAGAGGTGAGCGTCCATCTGTTTAATAAGTTTATTAAAAAGTATGCATAGCTTTATGCCTTCCTCAACGGAGTAGGTGGAAAACTGGGCAACAATATTCCTTCAAATCATGACTGTCTTCTTGGATGTGGATAGTGGTGGCTAGCAGACTACTAACTACCCGACCATCAGAGTTTGGGGCCACAGAGAGAGAGAAGCAAAAGTCACCAGGTGGGCCCCCCCAATCATTCAGCGAGATAATATATGTAAGAAGTGTTTATAAAGATTAATATGCCCACGTCAGATGTATTATTATAAAGTCTTGGCCCTTCCCTTGGGGTGGTGCCTCCTTTTTGTTCTAAGATCTCTTTAGATGGCAACTCAGTTAAGATTGAGCCCTAGAAGGGCGAGTCACTAAATATAGCAGAAGTTTTAGTGCCTGTTTGGTGTGGGGCACCGAGCTAGCTGTAGAAGGGGACAGGACACTGTAATAACTACATTTACATGGCACTTTATAAAACCCATTTATGTATACTTTCTGTCTGCACAGGCATTTGCTCAGACCACTAGGGTACAGGGCAGTATGACAGAATGATACAATGTCTATCGCTGTCAGGGACCTGGGAGAACATCTCGCTCCCAACTGTGATTAGAGGCCCAAAAGGGGTCACTGATCACCCTAGCCCACCCAGATGCTCAGAGCAGAGCTGGGACTATGAGTCAGGGCTCTCTACTCCCAGTTCATAGGTCAAAGATCAAAGCTTTTGCTTCTTCATGAAGCCTTAAAACATTTCTGATGATCACAATGAGAAAAGCACTAGAGATGCGATGCAAGGCAGCAGGCAGAGTTCATAGGTAGGTCTAATGCTCCTCCCAGGAGTATGTTATCACGACCAACCATCATCACCTCACACATCATATACCCAGCTCCCAACCTTTCCTTGATAAGCACCTCCTTATGGTTTTCCCTGGCTCATGCATGCAGAGAACAAGAGCCCAAATGGTACAAGTCACGAAGAGGGGTGTTAAACATGTTGAGTCATGACTAAAGCAGCTGCCAGCTGCACTGCCCCCATATTTATGGCTCTCAGAGGGTTCCCAGAAAAAGCATATCATGGCACGGGGAAGGAGCCAATGGCCATGGTTACCTAAGACAGGCATCAAACTCGTTCAGTAGAGTCCAGATGGATTGTTCTGGAATAACCTCTGCACACCTTCTTCTCGTGTTCAGCGCCATGGTTACTGCACATTGGGGGAAGCTTTCAACAGGCTGGACTTCTCAACTGCCATTCTGGATTCCAGAAGATTTAACTACGTCGTACGGGTAAGTCTCGAGAGCCCGCCCTATCCAGCCTCTCAAGTTGAGTTGTCTGTTTGCGTTGCCTTGAAGTGGTTTCTCCCCCGAAAAATAACTTTTTAGGACCCTGGGAATTTTGAGGAAAACAGAGAGTGGACTGACTCCTCAACTTCCCTCTCCCTCAACATAGTTCAAGTTCTTACATAGATCCCGGTAGGATGTCCCTGAGATTGGCCCGGACAGACAGGGACTGCCATGGTACCTCCAGTGAGCCACTCCCAGCCCCTGTGGAAAAACGGGAACATGCTACAGCCAGCACTGGCTCAGGTAGCAACATTAGCAAGAGAGAATTCAGCAGTAAGCAAGCCATAAATAAAGCATCTTAACTTGTTTTTAAAAACTTCTGCATCTCTGATTGTTCTCACTGTCCAATTCCTGGTCCTAATGCAGCTGATTCTAGTCCCCAAGGCTTTCGGGGTTTTCAGTCCTGTGTTTACCTAAAGCTTGAAACTTACCTGTTTAGGTCAGTTGCTTTCCTTTTTAAACCATATGTTGGGTGGGGGGAAGGTTTTTAATGAGCTTAAGCAAAATATCAGGGGTGAAGATAGTAAAGCAAGTACCGTATTTGCCGGCGTATAAGACGACTGGGCGTATAAGACGACCCCCTAACATTTCCACTCAAAATACAGAGTTTGTTATATACTCGCCGTATAAGACTACCCCCTCTTCCGCACACCTTCCACACACCAAATAAAAGGTAAAACAATATCAGATTTGATTTCAACATTTATATTTATATTCAAATGCTTATGACATGCAGGAAAACTGTCACAAGGCTGTATGTAATCAAACATACATAAATCGCGATTCGCGATTTTGCACTATCATACTGGGTGTACGGTCGGCTGTGTGCGATTTTGCGAGTGTGGTAAAATCGCATAACAGCAAAATCGCATAACAGCAGAGCATACACCCAGCAGCGCTGCTGATGCCTGAACGGTATGTGGAATGAAGTGGGTGGGCATCGGGAGGCCACTATGGCACGGGGCAAGCACTATGGGCAGTCTATCTGAAGTGTACCTGGCGTATAAGACGACCCCCCACTTGGAGGCATATTTTTCAGGGCCAAAAAATCGTCTTATACGCCGGCAAGTACGGTAAGTCTAGGATGACCTTCAAGTCAGTGATTCTTCTTAATTGGTTTATTGTTGTTTTTTCCCCTTAAGCCCCCTTGTGTGTTTTTTTTTTTTTTGTCAGTGGTTCAACCTGGGAGGTAGCAGCTGTTTGGGTTTTAGCCTTAGAAGTAGAAGGGAATTTTTCCCCTGTGGGTGTTGATTGGTTTGGTTTTTATTTTCTTTTTGCTGGGTTGTTATGCTTCTTGGTGCCATGTCATTGAGTCAGATGATTGCAAAGCCTTGGCCAGAGCGATGACATTCAAGCCCCCTTGAGGCCTGGATCATTCACCTGTCATCTGGGCAGATGCAGGGCCACCGTCCCAACTGACCTGATAAAAACTCAGGCCTCCTGTGGGTTAGAGGCTTTGGACTGAGCCCGTGACCACATGAGCAGATCTGTTCAGTCTTCTGCTAAGCCCTCATTCCAATCCAAAAGGTTGAAAATAAGAGACCGTCTTGATGCAATGTTCGGGTCACTCAGTGTGACTCTGCCGCTTCAGGGAGGTCACTGCAGCCTGCAACCCAGTCCAGGCTGGTTGGAGACAGGCCCAGGAAGAGCTGGAAAGTCTGTTGCTAAGAATATGAATAGTTTCCATAGCCTAGGTGTTAGAAGCAGACACCCAGATCTGGCATCTTGATTACAAACTAGTCAGCAAAATGGACTGTTTTTAGATGGTTCTCCTTCCTACCTGGTTTTCCTTTCACAAGAAATAATATTAAGCAAAGGAACAAGGATCAGAATAGTGAAAAAACTATTTCATGCAATTGTGTGCATTATCATCCATTATCCTTTCAATAACCCTATGAAACGTAGGTACGTTTAGTATCTCTGTTGAAACGAATGGAGGTACAGCGAGATAAAATGACTTGTCCAAGGTCATGAAGCTACACAAGTACAAAATCAGGGTCTGAAACCTGGGCAGTCGTAGTCTACACTCTTAACTGCTACAATAAGTTCAATATAAGCAGAGGATCGAAAGTAAAATGGCCTGGGGTCAGATCCCAGGTCCCCACTGTCAACACTTTCAGGGGTCAGATCCCAGGTCCCCACTGTCAACACTTTCAGCTTCTCTAAGACCTGGTTTCTGCCTCTGTATGAGGGACTTAGAATAACCTCAACTTCACAGGGTAGCTGTACTATACATAGAAAGACTCTGCAGACCAGACATTATTATGCAAAGTTAGCTACTAATATTTATTATTACTTGCTTACCAAAATTATCATTGATTCCCCCTAAAATACCTTATGCCTTTTCAATTTAGTTGCTAAAAGTGTTTTTCTACTTAAGATAATAATAATAATAATAATAATAATAATAATAATTAACTGGAGAATCTTGCAGTTGATTAAGACTCAGCACAGAGAGTTTGCATCTGATAACATCTAATTGCAAAATACATCATGAGCACTTTCTCTTAAATAATGTTTTAAGTTCGAGAAACTGCTGGATGCTTTCAGAGTTGTTAGGCTCAAAAGTAGTGGAAAAATATTTCTGTTTTGGAAAGAACAATCTTTTTTTCCCCTTCACTGTTAGAGCCCTCTGTAATTTGAGAAATAATATGTTATTTTTATGAAGAGCTTAAAACATTTTAATGATAGGCACCGCATTTTGAGGCTTTTCTTCTAAGGAACTCAATATACTTCTCATATATTCTTCTTATCCTTAAACCAACTCTGCAGAGTAGCTTGCCAGTATATTATTCCCATCTTACTAATGGTTTCTTAATACTACAACAATTCCTTAGTTCCAATAAGAAACCAAACCAACTTTGAAGGCCTTCAAAAAAATTTTTTTTCAATCTCTTTAAAGGCAAACTACATTTTAAAAAAATGTGTTGTGCTCATGCTGGCTGCCATCTTCAGAAAAAGACATGCAGAGGGAATAAAAGAGATGGATGGCCAGCGCTGCTATCTCAAAATGTTACAATTTTTATCAGTAAGCACAAAAATTTGGTGGAATTTTTAGAATCAAAAAATTTTAATATAAATTGCAAAGGTTTTTATGTAGCATTTTTACCTTATCTTCACTGGCTTTAGGCAACACTCTACCCCCTTCCATATATACCCCCAATGGCTTAAACATAGTTTTGTTTTTTTTAAGATTTTTGTTGGGGAATTGGGGGAAGGGGAACAGACAAGTTGCTGTCCTTTTGTTCTTCAGTCTAGTTGTGGAGGACGTTGTTTCACTGGCCCAAGTTGGGATCATCATTGCACCCTTCCCGGGTGAGGCAGATCAGTCGCCGGCTTCTGGATGGCCGCTCACAGCGGCTGCTGGCCGCTCATGCTGGCTGCTGGCCACACACGGTAGCCCATGGCAACCCACTGCAGCAGGGGCTGCAGCCTACACCATCGCCGGTGACTCACGGCAACCCAGCTCCAGGTCGAGCTGTTGTTCAGCATCTTAGCTGTGGAGGGCAGTGTCACTGGCCCTCATATGTGGGATCCGAACCAGGGCCCTCTGGCATCCCAAGCCAGTTCTTAACCAACGCACCACTTGGCCGGCCCTAAATATAGTTTTAACTGTGGGTTTTCAAGATGATTTAAAATCGTTAGAAGCAGCAATTTACTCACTTATGAAAGGTCATTTTTTTAAAAAATGGGTTTACACCATGCCTCAACACATTTTGGAAATTCCCCTGGGGGAGCTGGAGAGGACCCAGGAGCTGGGCTGATGGTGGGGTTGGAATTTAGTCACCCCAAGGAGGCGAGCGCTGACAAAGTCACCCAGGGCACTGAGAGGCCAGCAGAGAAAGTAGGTCTCCAGTAAACCAGGAGAGGGTTTCAAAGGCCACACACCAGCTCATGGCTCTGTGAGGTGACCCTCTGTGGCCCAGTGGTTCCCAACCCTGGCTGCACATCAGAACTACCTGCAAAGCTGATCAACAGAAGCCTACCTCTAACGCATCTGATTTGATTAGTTGAAGGTGGTGCCCAGGCATTGCTACTGAAATGTATCCACCAGGTGATCCCAGTGTGTTTTCCAGTGTGTGAACCAGCTCAGAAGCTACTTGGAAACCCAATGTTGTATTTCGCACACTTAAGTTTTTAAACAAGACACACGGAAGCCTGTCCACAGGAGAGAGCTTTCATTCTCTAATGCCATGATGGCCTTTGACCTGGTTCTCCCAGCTTTCTCTATGGAATGAGAATGTGGTCACGTAGATGGTAACCATAGATGCCACGTTCAGACCAGGGCGGTCCTGGAGCACCTAGAGTACAGGCTTCCTGAATGAACTGACCCACAACTAGCAGATCAGGAAGGACAAACAAAAGCTTGCAACCCTGCCCCTTTGCAGCAAAGAACTGCACAACCTAAACCCATGCACATTCTTTTTTCCCCCTTGCCTTACCACCCGAAGTCCACTTGAATGTTTCCAGCAAGTTATGCATTCCTACCACCCTGAAAAGTCTCTTCCAGAAACATGTTTTAGTTTAAGTTGACTGGCGGTTTGGCAAACGCAAGGCTGAAATATGGCACTATGACTCAAATGCGAACCCAATGCCCTCAATTAAAGGCATGCTGGTGCCAGCCCCGGGTGGGTCATGACGTGCTTGAGCAGCCTGGCCACCTCACCAGGTCCCTGTGCCGCAGTGACCTTGGGTGCATCTAGTGCTGCACACACGCGGTGGCCTTCCTTTGATGGAGGGTGGCTTCTGCCACTTGGATCTTATAGCTGGTGGTATCTTTTTCCATTGGGGCTGAGAAGCTGGGATAGAGGGAAGGAGGCCCTTAGCGGCAACGAAGTCAAAATAGCCGAGCCACCAGCCCGCGTGAAAGTGACGCGCAGAAATGGTTGGGAATTGGGAGAACCCACCGCAGGGCACTGCCATGGTGAGGCCACAGGGCAGGTCCGGCAGTGACTGCTCGCCAGGCTGCCCGTGACTTTACAGGAGAAAGTCTGCATCTCTCAGAATTCCTGGCCTTCTCAGTCATACTAAGCATTCAGACAAGCAGATCCTGCAATGTCTGGGTGCCCATAGAAGTGGGGGACACTAAGACATGAGGGTCTGACCACAGAAGTGAGGGAGTGGCCGCAGGAGTGGGAAGTTCCCTGAAGAAGCTGAGGGTGCCCACGTAACCACAGAAATAATGAGGTTCTTAAAGAAGCAGGAGGGAACCCACAGAAGTGGGGTCATCCGAAGAAATGGGGGAAGGCTGAGAGACCAGACAATAAGTAGCATTTTGGGCCATGGACTCCTACCAGTAAATAAGTAATGAAAGTATGTACTTTCAATGTATGTATATTCATAAATTCATTTGTAAGTCATCTACCTTTAAAAGGTGCTAATAACGGTATCTACCCCATTGCAGTACTGTGAGAATTAAACTGAATTGAAACACACAAAATGCTTTCAAACAGTGCCTGGCACATGGTAAGCACTCAGTGAGGATCAGTTGTTGCTGTCACTGTCATCTTTAGGGGCCTAACTACAGGCATTAGCAAACACAGAAACATAGAAATTAAAGATGAAATAAAATATAGAGATGGATGTTTTATGATTTTTCTACCTGATTTTCTTTCCCATCCCACTGTGGAGGCTGCTGGGTCAAAGGTGTGTGCCCACTTTGTATAAAGTTCTGTTTGAGGACTTAGAGTTTAAACATATCCCACCACGGGCCCAGAAATATATTTTATACTAAAATTCTACCGAGGTGTCTAGGCTATATCAGGTGCTTATTACACAGGGGGATATGCTAAATCGGACAGGTTGAGCAGAGTTTTAAGTGCCAGTTCAGCAGACTTATCTCTGAGTTGCTCTGGTTAAGGGTAAGACAGAGGTTAATTTTAAGTGTCTGTGACCTAGGATTTGAAGACCCCTCAAGTCCACTAAAGGAAGAGCCTTCCAATGGCAAGCAGGTGACAGCATCCTCCTGCAGGGTCCCTTATATATAGCAAATTGCTTGGGGTGAATGCTTTCAAACCCCTAAACAGGTATTTCTGGATTAAGCCCACACCATCCACTTAGTGTTGCCATAGCCACTTGAGAATCATGTAAGAGCCAACCCCTGCTTGTCAGGAACCTCTGGCTACTTTGGGGGAACAAGGTTCAACTACTGAAGCAGAAAATTGAGTTTAGTCCTGTGCAGAGGATGGAGAAAGGAGCACTGGAGGTAGCTTCTTGGAAGAGGTAAAGCCTGAGTGTCTCCTTCCATATCCAGGAATTGGCGAGGTGGAAAGGCAGATGAGAGGCTTTGCAGGGGCAAATGGCATGAGGAGAAACCTGGAGACAGGAAAGAACGGAAGTGAAGAGGAGTGATGGTAGGACAGGGGCTGAGGACCATGTGACATCCAGCCTCGTAGAATCATAGGGTGAAGGGTGCTGGAGTTGATGGGGGGCCTAATTTAAGCAGGATCATTGAGTCAAACAGAGCTGCCTCAGATTGATGCAACAGGGAGTAGGGCGCCACTGTGAGTTCAAAAATATCTGGGCTAGATGGAAGACAGAGAGGCAGGCTTCTCTTGGCTGAGAACACAATTAATCTGTGTAAACTTGGCCCTCCTTCTTAGGATTTTAACACCCTCAGTTAGAGAGATGTCTCACTTGCAAATAATATTTACCCAATCTTGACGTGCCTGAAGATTATTAATGTAGCTGAAATGTTCCCTCTTCCAACCTGTCAGTGTTCAAGCTCAAAGTCAGGACAAAACTTTCCAGGTTTTTAATCTGTGTTATTCATTGAATAAATAAGGGTCTTGGAAGTATACAGCACTCGGTGCAGGCAGAGGCACTGCCTGATGTAACTAAGGGTTTATTGCAAAAGACATAATCTTCCTATGGGCACCCAGCTTGGGTCCTGAGCGTGTGAAAAATGGCAGGGTTTCCAGAAGCTTCTTTCCTACCTTTGATAATCCTGTGGCATGTTTTCCAATCAGAGACATGTATTGCAAACTGCAGAGCACACTGTCTTAGGAGATGGAGGCATTTCGGTGTAAATTATGTTCTTAGTAGTCTATGCAAGACAGAGTACACTTGGGCAACAGCCTCATGGTTAACCTCGGTGTGGTTTTGCCTCAAACTATAACAGGTAGGGCAGCTGCTGTCTTTTGGTGATGCTTCCAAAGCCCCAATTTTTTAGTGTCCCTCTATGTCTCAGCTGCTTGCCCTCCTGGACGGTGTTTGCAATAAGTTTGCATTATAAGTAATTTCCTCCCAAGGCATCA
The DNA here is from genome assembly GCF_001890085.2 of Hipposideros armiger. NCBI lineage: Eukaryota > Metazoa > Chordata > Mammalia > Chiroptera > Hipposideridae > Hipposideros > Hipposideros armiger. Next base: position 224,946 of record NW_017732347.1, on the reverse strand, counting down.
GTCTGGGACCAGACCCCATATGAATACCTGACAATTCAGACCATTGACCTGGATTGTATCATTTGACCATCGTGAGCCTCCTCATCTATAGCAGGAGGAATTTGAGTATACTGTTTCCCAGGTCCCTTCCAGCTATATGGCACTCCTTCTTGATTCTAAAAGACAAGTATATTAAAAAGCAAATCTTGATTGTGCATCTACCATGTGCCAGGTTGGGGTAGAGGGATAAACAAAACCACCCCCGCTGTCTTGAAGTTCATATCCCAATTAGAGAACCAGCAAGTAAGAAAACAAGATCATTTCAGCTATGTATAAATGGAACAATTAAGAACAACGAAACCGTGGTAAGACAAAGATGGCGACTGAGAGGTTTCCCTATAGGATGGCCAGGGAAGGTCTCTCTGAGCAGGTGACATCTGAACTGAGACCTGAGGGATGGGGTGGAGCGAGCATGTGACGGCCTGGCAGGGGCAACGGTGGGGAGATGGGATGAGCTGAGCCTGTTCACGGAACCAAAGGCGGGCTGTGTGGCCAGAGCAGGATGAGCAGGGGAAGGGAGTGCTGCGCAGAACGAGGCTGGAGGAGGAGCACGGATCAGGTCAGGGTGGGCCTGGCCGGGCATGGCCAGGAGTTTGGATTTTTTTTTGAAGTACAAAGGGAAGCCATTGGAGGGTTTCAAGCAGAGAAGTGACATGAGCTGATTTATTTGTTAAAGGTGAACGAAAGGGAAGAAACGCTACGAAACCCACTTTTTTCTGTGGGTAAAGTGAGATAGGAGGGCACTCTCTCCTCTGCCCGTTCGTCTTCCACACATCACTTCCAGCTGTGGTGGATATCCGCTCTGATGTTTGCTCTATGATGTTGCCTGCAACTAGATTTCTCTCCTACTCAATGTGTCCAAAACAAGCAGGGGCCAGAGCTGAGGGGCAGGATGTGGTTTCTTCCTGCCGTGACCACCATCCCTTCCTCCGGTAGCCCAGAACCATTCCTGTTACTGTACCACTAGTCACTGCAAATCATGCCAGATACCCAGACTGCCCACAGGGTGATGACACCATAGAATCCTCCTCCTCCCCCCAGCTTCACCCTTCTGCCTCTCCTTTAAACACAGCCACAAATTGCTGGCCCCTGGGCTAAAATTTACCCAGCAGAAAACAAACAGCCATTTCCAAACAAGACATTTTCCTCTGTTCTGTTTTTCTCTTGTGGCTAGGGGCGAAGAATCCAATTGGCTAAGCCATCTTGGTAAATAAATTGCTAGATACAATCCTGCTGTCCGAGGCACACAGCTCTCTTGACACAGAAATAAAATGAATACATTCTGTCCTGTTGACCACGAGTTTCACATAATACTATCTACTGGTTCTAGGCCTGTAGCGTTATGCTGATGTGGAAAGTAGACCCAAATGGTTTACCCAAAGCAACTGCTTCATCCTACACGTGTTATTAACACCTTCTGGGTATTATTTCTCCCTTAATGTTAAAGGCTAATTGCCTGTCACAATGTAATGTTGATATAAAATTTCCAGACTCTATTTCCCAGAACATAAAACATGGTATTGCTACTATTTTTAGAGCAAAGTTTGGCCCTAGATGCAAATTTGATTGGCCTTGACAAACTGAAGCCCTGAAGCTATCTAAATACATATTTTCTGTTAAACACACCTGAGCTCGAGTCTTGGCTCCACCACTTACTACGGCTGTTATGTCTTAGGTGAGTTACTTGACTCCACTGAGCTGGAGTAGCCTCTTTTGTCCAATGGAGAACCTACCCCAGTGGGTTAGGTTGCCTTTGAACATTAAACAAGATCACACATGTAAAGTGCTTAGCACAGTTACTGGCATGTAATCAACACCCATTATTATTAGCAAAATAAGACTTCATGGTAGATGCAACTATGTGAAGTCATAAAATGAATCAACATTAACTTGTATCAACAGATAGCTATTAAATGTATCACAGCATAATAAAAATGACAGAAAGGAATATTAAAATTTGAAAGCGTTTAAGCATTTGGTTGATAATACATAAACTTGAAATACAGGGAGTCTAAAAGATTTTAACCCAGTTATATTTTACCCTACTAATTCACTACAGCCTCCCCCACAGTATTTTTACCTAGTAATATTCTCTGTATTATGATAAAATCTAATAATTTATTGAGAATATTCTTGGTGTCAGGCACTGTTATGAGTGTTTTATGAACACATTTAATCTTCATAGCGACTCTGAAATAGGTACTATTATTATGCACATTTTGCAGATGGGGAAACTGAGGCAGGCAGTTTGGCTCTGCAGCCTTCACTCTTGAACTTGATGATGTTTACATCAGAAGTTGGCAAACTATGGCCCAAGGGCTAAATATGCCCCCCCACCTGTTTTTATAAATAAAGTTTTATTGGAACATAGCCACACCTATTCATTTACATATTGTCTGCAGCTGTTTTTGTACTACAGCTGCTGAATCGAGTATTTGCAACACAAACCATATGGTCCAGAAAGACTAAAATATTTACTATCTGGCCCTTTACAGAGAAAAAAAAAAAAGTTTGCTAACCCTTGATATCAACTTTAAACTTCACTAAAAGATTAGAGTTTGGAGGGGGAAAAAATAATACCTTATAGTAATAATGCCTTGTATTTGGTTTTTACAGTGGGTTTTTACATATTTATCTAATTTAATTCTCATAACAACCCTGTGATGTAAGTAGTCTTTTTATTTCCATTTTAGAAATAAAGTAATGGGTTCCAAGAGGTTAAATAACTTATACTAGACAGTGAACTCTAGGAGTCTAGGCTCACGTGTCTCATCCTCCTATCCATGTCTCCAACCACAACACTAGGACAGAATGGCCTATACTTGCTAAGTGAATAACAGTTGTAAAGGTCACCCAGCTAGAGAATCCAGGTCTCTTCCTATTGCAGGTTCTTGCTCCTGGCCCCACAGCTGCATGGAGGTGAAAGAGGGGGGCTTTCTCTTGAGATAGGATGAAACGCGGGGTAGTTAACATGTCATCCGGCTGTCAGTTGACACATTTTTGCTGCTGCGCTGCTCCTCCTTCGTCAGAGATCATCTGGGTCAGACCAAAGGGTTTTTTCTTTTCCCTCAAATGCATAGTCATCGCTCTGAGAGAGTTCTTGTCCTTGTGATTGGTGCATTTTTAGACAAGATTACAACGGACGCCCTCATGAGACGGTAGTCACATGGAATCTGGGTTTTGGATGGATTTCAAGCCGAACTAACTCTACCCACCCCCTTGACCCACCTCCCACCCCATGATGAGTCACAGTGCACAGCCAACTGCCCTCCTAAGAGCGATGCAAGGCTTTGTTTTCTTTCATCTTGCTTTGTGCTGGTCATGTGAGGCTCAGGGTATTAATAGACCATTGGCGTGGCTGTCTGACTCTTGTTGGTCAGGGAGATAAACGAAAGGTTCGGCCAGTCCCTTGGTGCCATTTTTCGCTCCTCTTTTGACTGTCACATGCTGGTTGGTGAAAGAGCGGAACCAGACAGGCAGAGGGCACCCAGTGTGGTCACCACCCACGGACATGGCCTCTACTGACGTTTTGAGTTCTTGCCTCTCTTAGTGGCCACTTGGTTAGTTCCTGACTTCCAGCCTTGAATCACCAGTACTAATCTTAACAAATCAGCCTCAGCCATTTCTCGCTGCCTTCTCCCAGTCAGATGACGACATCTCTGCCTGCATGTGTGAGCGACATATAAGCCAGGCAGGAAAAGGTTTGGGGTTTTTTGGTTTCTTTTTTAACTTCAAGAAAAATTATGCTCAGGAAATTAAAAGTCTGCACGCGGCTTGACAGGCTCCTAAGAGGCTCCACAGGGACAAAATTTTTAAACAAACGCCTTGGAAGCAGAAGTTCTTTGAATTGCTTGGAGCTTTGATCTAAAGGTTTCAGTTCTCCTGTGCAGCCCAGTTTTTAGAACATTACTTTGCCACTTCCCTCAGCCTTGATTCCAGCACCCAGCACAGTGTTTATGAACCTGCAGAAAAGCTGGGCAGGGACCGGGCCAGGAGATGAAACTCCCTTGGAAAGTTTCCTAGGAGCAGAGATTCAAGCTCGAACAGGGGTCTTGGTTTCCTAAGTCTAGTTTACTTTTTAAATCTAAGGCTAGTGAATTTCACTTGGGGGGGGGTCTGGTGGGTTCTGGTAAAATTAACTATTTTTATTTTCACATCAACTTCTTTTATTTGGTAACTCCGTGAAAATGTGAACTGTGTTGAGAAGGACTCTGCTGAGCCCTCTCACTGCTTTTGGAGCAGTTGGTGAGGTTTAGTCTCTCAAGCCTCACTTGGCTCATCTGTTAAATGGGTTGGACTACATAATCTCTAAGACTCCCTTCAGTTTAACGTTTCATTTTCAACAATAGACTCTTTGAATTTTTTTAAAAATCTTGCCATATCTGAGAAGAATTTTACTATGGAAGGGAAGAAAGATTGGACTAAGGATGCACCAACTTAAAGTTATTGTATTGATTTCTTCTTCTTTGGCGATGATGGGGGTGGTGGGAAGGGAACATACTTCTTCCGTGAACACACCCACCTCTATTTTCCACCTAATTTTTGCCAGCCACTGTGCTAAAGGCTGTATGAGCATGCCCTCATTCAAAGCACTCGACAATCTTGGGGGCTCTAAGTTTTACAGTCACCGAGCTAATAAGTGGTCAAACCAAGACTTGAACCTAAACCTAGGATCCTAGCCTCTAAGTAGAAATACGCATATATACTGTACATCCTGAATTTTTCTCTATTCCAGTGATCTGGCCCCTTTCTACAGAAAGTTAAGTGCAAGAATCTAATTAATAGACATTTTTATTGAACGCTGCATAAGCAGGGGATATCTGAGTAAGACACGCCACTTCCTTGGAAAGTGCACGTTGATACTGAACATGAGCTTCAGGTGCCTTGAGAGCAGCCAGTGCCAGCGGGGGAAGAAGTTCAAGTGGGGGGTAGAAGAATTCCCGCTGGGACTGATTACATGACACTCAAACATTCACAGGTCACAGGAGGTTTTGTTCCCTTCGGCATACGTCAACTTCACATGCCGAAGTAGGACAAGTAGAATGTATTAGACCTGGCTGAAGCCAAACTCTTTATATTTAAAAGAAAAAAGCAATGAAATATTCAGCCTGATTCCTGGGTTTTGAATTACCCCCCCCATTTGTCTTTCACTTTGAGCATCTGCTTTTTATTGCGTGTGACCCTGCCTGCCATTCATCCCTCCCCGTCGTCAGTCTGTATCTACGTGTCATGTGACCCAAAAGCGAAGATTAGAGAAGAAAAATATCTCTGTATTCTAAGCCTGGCAACTTCTATTTTTACCCACAGCTGTTGGAACTGATAGCAAAGTCACAGCTCACATCCCTGAGTGGCATTGCCCAAAAGAACTTCATGAACATTTTGGAAAAAGTGGTACTGAAAGGTGAGCTCTCTTTCACTCTCTCACCCCTTTTTATAGGCAAGGGAACAGGCAGATGGATTTTCTAAGAGAGTGGACATGTCGTTAGATTTAAGGGAGTGTGAGTGGGTAGAAATGAATAACTCCAGATGCATTTTAAAAGGGCCAGATTCCAGTTCGGAAAGAGGTACAACTCATGCCCGTGACAAAGGGTGAAACCATCACCCTCCTGTCCTTTTTATTGGGATAATTCATTTGTCCTGCTAAAAGCCTCTCAAGCTTCTCAGTGTAAGCACATGTCCTAGCTGAGCCTCTGGATTCCAAATTCCTAGAAGATTGAGCTGTGTACAAGGCAGAATAAATTCATAGACTGGGTCTCTGGTTCAACCGACTCATTGTATATATGGGGAAACTGAGGCCCGCAAGAAAGAGTGATCTGTCCCCAATCATACAAAGAGTCCTCCCTCCGGGATTAGAACCCACGCTCCTGACTCCCGTCCCATGCTCTTACCACTGACCACCGAAAAAGGACAACACTGCAGGGTAAAAAGAAACTGCTTTCGGTCAGGTGAGCCATTGGCCCTGGTGTAACAATGAAGAGAGAAAGAGTCTTTGTAGAAAGCCAGGGAGAGCAGAACAAAGAGGGACCTAGATAATGGAAACTCTACCTGGTACCCTGGAGTGCAGAAGCTTAGCCAAGTGGAGAAGACACACCAGCCAGAAAGGAAACCATATCCTCAGAGGCAGGACCCAGGTAACATGAGCAGAATAGAGAAGCAGAGGCCCACTTATAAAATATAGTGTTCAGTCGCATAACTATTATTTCTTTTTTTTCCTCCCCACTCAAGTCCTTGAAGACCAGCAAAACATTAGACTCATAAGGGAGCTACTCCAGACCCTCTACACGTCCTTATGTACGTTGGTCCAAAGAGTTGGCAAGTGTGTACTGGTCGGGAATATTAACATGTGGGTATACCGAATGGAGACGATTCTACACTGGCAGCAACAGCTGAACAACATCCAGATTACCAGGGTAAGCAGGAACGCGCAGCTCCCTCCTAGCAGGAAAGGCTTCAGTCGGTCCCTTTGCCGAGATGCCGGGCGGCCTTGCCAGGGCTTTATCTCTAGTCTGATGATGGAAGAGCCTGGACCGTTCTGTTCTGATGCTTTATACTGGGTGCTGATGGAGAGGCTGGGGGACTTCCTGATAAAGGGAGACTGGGAAGGAGAACGTGGCAAAACGGGATCAAAGTATGGCAAAAATGACAGCCAATGGAAACGTGGTGGGAGAACCAGAAACTCCGCTTTGGGGAAGATGTTGGCTCTACTGCTGAAATCTTGAGTGCCATTTGGAGATCTCTCCTCTTTGCCCACTTCCTCGGAAGGCATATGTTGTTTACAGCTTTAGGATGCTGCCTTGAATACAGTAGAGCTGAGATGGCAGTGGCTTGGAGAACTGGGACCAACCTTTTAAAATTCTAGTTCCAAGTATCAGTAGTTATGACCATGGAAGCCTTTGATTAAAGACTGTGAACATACATGTGAGAAAAGACGAGCGATTCTAACTCAAAGCCAGACCAAAAAAAAAAAAAAAAGTCCTATATTACCAGCTTAACTACTATCAGTAGTTCATTTTAGCTTTTAAAACATAACTTGGTCCTCAGCTTTTATCCTCTTAATAATCACCAGGAGGACCAAGGTTCACAAAAACCTGAGGACGACGCTGGTGGAAAGGCTCAGTAACGGACAGATCCACTTCGGCAGCTCATGTCGCACTTGGCGCGCTTATCTAATCACGGACCACTGCAGTTTTAAGTGGTTCCGGGACCCAACCTGATAAAGTTGGGGTCTGCCCCACCTCTCAAGAAAGTAACATGAAAAAACCTCTTCGACCCCCTTTTAAATAATTATTTTACTATATGGAGGCTTCAAAATGCAGCGTCCTTGACTTTACTATGAATAGCCTCTCTGTGCCTTAGTTTCTTAAACTCTGACACAGAGGGAAGAATTAGAAGCTTCAGAGTTGTGTGACTTCCTTAAACTCACTTAGGCTACAACACACACACATACACACACACACATGCACACACACGCACACACGCATACATGCATACATGATGCAGAGCACAAGCCCAGGTAATCTTTCAAAAGCTATCTCAGTTATTTGATTATTATAAGAGAATATGAGTATTTCTTATGAACATCTACCAGATTTATTTTAATAATTTATCCCATTCCCGTCTCTCAAGTGTAGGCATGGCCTGACAATGTGAATTTGAGACCCAAATTTCCAGCTTGTCTCTCACAGAAAACCCACTTATACCTTCTATGTGATTCCTGGCATTCTCTATCACCTGGACTTAATACTTACTGTTTTTTCTAAGCCCAGTAGAGAATTACCCAGCCAGTGATATAAATGAGCAAGTCCCATTTGTCCCAAGGGCATCTTCCCTCCAGCAACTTTGGGACACCCATTTGGATGATCACATTTGCCCAGAGCTGGCCTCTGTTCCCTCTTCCACCTCATAGGAGCCCCCTTGGCAACATCCGCCCACTTCTATGAGCTTACTTCCCCAGAGCCCCCCTTACTTGATCCACACATACTCTTGGGAGGTAGCCATTACAGTTGCTATTACTCTTCATGGGGTGGGACCAGAGAAGCCCTGTAACTTTCCCCAAGTTGCACAGCAATTAGGGCCAGAGCTGAGGCCAGAACCCTGGGCTCCTTATTCCTAAAATGGCAACGCTTTCTTCACATCAGTGGTTTCCAAACTTTTTTTTCAATCCAGCTTTCTTCCAACTATTTATTCAGTGATCCAGCTTTTTGCAAACCTTTTAAATCTAATGAAATCCCATGCAGGACCAATTAAACTCTGAGATTCATCTCACTCTCCCTTCCGCTCACACCACTCGAGCCAAGGCAAGCTATTCTCTGCACACTCTATGCTTGGTCCTACCTTGGGCCTTTTAAGCTTGCTGCCTCCCCTGTCCACCCAATCTGTTGAAGCCACTGTCATCTCACCTTCTTCAGAGCAGTTATTGCCCTCTAAAAATATCTCAGACGTGTATTCACTTTCCTGTCTCCATCCGCTGGCTTTATCAACTCCACAAAGAAAGGACGTTGCCATCTTGCTCCCTGCTCTGTTCTCTCTACCTGGCTCAGAGCAGAAGGCAGTCAATACATTTTAGTTGAATGAATGACTGATTGAAGGGACGACGCCTCCCACCAGCTGCCTGAAGTACTTGTTCAAAGTTCAGAGGAATACAAGTGGAAAGCATTGCCTGTATCATGGACGATGATGAAAATTTACCAACTGTCGATTTGGGGCAAGCTATTCAACCTCCTCATGTCTCACTTTCCTCATTTGGAAAATAATGCACATCTCACAGCCCTGGTGTAAGATTTAATAAGTTAATACATAGAAAGCACTTGGAACTGTGCCTGACATGTCGTAAGTATTGTAAATGCATCAGCTATTATTATTATTATTATTAAGGGCTCACTCTGGCAGACAGTCTTCTAAGTCCTTTACATATATTAATTGATTCATCGAGTGAAGAATTCTAAGTAGGAGTCATTATAATAGCTAATCTTTATTGGGCATTGTGCTAAGGACTTCCATGCATTAGCTCATCCATTCCTCCCAAACACACTAGAAGATATGCTTTTCCTCATTTTATAAATGCAGAAAGTCAGACAGCGTAGTTAGGAGAAACCTGGCCTAGGCCTCACCACCAGTAAGTGATAGCACGGGGATTGAACCCAGGCCTGTCTGCAGAGCTGTGCTTCACTCAGTGCTCTCTCCTCCCTCATGCCCTCCGTCCCAACCCTCCTTGGCTCAGAGCAGGGGACCCACAGAGCTCGAAAGAGCTTTTCACACTCTCCAAAGGAAAGAAAGATCGTGTCGTGGGGGCGGACTTAATTACTTCAGTCTGGACTGTATTTTCAAGCTTACTTTATAACAGGTTGGACCAAAGAAAAGTATGTTATTACACGAAAATGTTAAGGTAACATTTCAATAATGGCTTTCTAGTTGCCAAACTTCTATCAGTGTCTTCCCAACACATAATCTTGCTTTCCTTCAAAATTTCATACCTAATTCTGTGGAGCCAATTTTTATTGGTAAAATAATTAACATAATAAAGGATGAAGGGGGGGGGGGGAAGAAGAGAACTGGTGTGTAGGAAGGAACATTTAATAGACTCACAGTGTGCTGTGAGCCAGGCAGGGTTCTGAAGCCCGTGGGGGCAGAGCAGACATAAAGGATTTTATCCAAATGCTTGGTTGCAGGAGCAAGATGACTTCTTATTTTTCTCTTCCATGTTTATGTAAAAAGAGAAGAAAGCACGCAAGCAGTTAACCATTTATCAGGAGTTAAGGGCTTGGCATGGGGTCTGGGCAAGGATTTTGGAAAAGTTCAGGTTTGAAAATTCAAGCGTGAACTCTGCCAAGTGGACTTTATAGGAGTTCATATAATAATTGGCCTGGGAGTTTTCACCAAAAAAGTAGATGCTTTGAAGTGCTGGGAACAAAAAGAAAATCTCATGGCAGTTTTATGAGCTCATATGATCAGCAGCAGATGATAAATGACAAATAGGTCTGGAGCCTTCTGCAGCCCACAAAGTCCTGAATTTTGCAAACAATGAAAAGTTCAACCCAGCAGCCTGCACGATAAAAATTGCCAAGTCATGGGCACTTCTGATGAGTTAGGGGGCTGAAACTGCTCCAAATCAGAGATTGCTGGAGCTGGAAGGTTTCTTCAGAATCTTCTAAACCAGTTCATCTTGGACACGGGGAAACTGCGATCCAGTCTTCCCAAGGGTCCCTGAGATCCCACCCATGCCACCTCCCATTCCTCTCCATAGTCCATCTTCCCAAGGCCCCCTGCCACTGCCCACCTCCCCTCTCCGTGCCTGTCCTGCTTTGCAGGGGACACAGGATGGAATGACTAAGACTGTGTGTCCCCCAGGAATCCTGTGTGTCCTGGCTTGGATGTGTCTCATACAGTCTAGTTCCCTAAAAATTTGAGGAGGGAACAAGACACCCATTCCCAGGATATTTTCCCCTGAGCTAAGGAAGGGTTCTTCATACTGTAATTTTTTTTCCCTGCGACACACCCCGCCCCCAGAGGTGGCAGAACACTGAGCGAAAAATGTCAGTAGTGCAAACTCAAGAGCTCACCCAGGAATCAAGGGGAGGACAAGGAACCACAGTCTCAGGTGATTTGTGCTGACTTCTTATCCAGGTGGCAGCCTCTAGCTGCTGTTCAGGACTTATCAGCAAATACTAGTGAGGACCTCCCGTGTCCAGACCGTTCCCAGAGCATTTACGCATGCCTCCTTGATAGCATTTAATGGATTGTTCTGTAATTATTGGCTTATGTTTCTGGGTCTCTCACTAGCCTAATGAGCCCCTTGCGGCAGCACCTCCAGTGCCAGCCCATAGTAGGCTGTCAAATAAGGTTTTTTGTGCTGGGCTAAGTCTGCAAGGGATTTGAAACTAGACCCTAGCTTCAAGGATCGAGGTCTGGGGGAGTAACATGAGCTCATCAAAATGTAAGCAATAAAGGGCTTACATATAAGTTCAGGGATACAGTGGAATAGGCTTCTGGAGAAGTTCATGGTTCATTACCAATGTATTATCCACAGACGAACAGTTTTCAAAATGCCCCATGGTGCCCTCAGTTTGACTTGAGCACGTGGTGGCATTTAGGCCAAAGGGTTCTGGACCAGCCATTTTCAAAGTGCGCATACATGTGCGCACGCATGCAAGCACTCAGGTGCACACACACACATCAGTGCAGGGTCTTTCTGTTGTTGACCTATTTAATGATTTGGGTTTTATTCATTCCACAAGTATTTACCGAGTGCCTACTATGTGCTAGGCACTCTTCTAGACGCTGAGGACACAGCAATGACAAAAGACCCAAATTCCTGCCTCCTTGGAGCTTGCATCCTAACAGAAATGTTCCATTCCAGCTTTTTTTTTTTTTGGAAAAGGGTTGCATCACATAACAAAAGGGCCAAGGGCTTGCTGCAAAAGGTATCTGAAAGAGAGCATAGGAATTCTAGGGAGATGCAAAGGCCTGAGGGAGTCACAAAAGCAGAAAGAGCCTTTCAGAGGAAGTGGGTTTGACTGGCTCTAAGGAAGAGTAACATTTGGACAAGCAGACAGGACTGGGGGAGGGGGCTTGTGGGCAGTGTGTTTGGGTGCTGGTGAGCAAACCTGCTTGGAGAGGTCAGCGGTCATTAGGGGACAGCGAGATACAAGGCTGGGGTGGCAGGCAGGGGTGCTCTGTTCAGGGCAGTGAGCCCTTCCAGAAGGCAGCGAGTCTTGGAACTGAGTGAACTGAGTGAAGCACAAGAATCCAACATGTGCCGCTGGGAGAATCTTTAAGAGTCAAAGTATAAAGCTTTGTGAAACAGGAAAATCCCTCTGGCACTGTTCAGCGACAGCCGTTCCAGGCTGATCTTTGTGATCTCAGCCACGGGTCCTGTTTCTGCACGTGGGACAGAGCGAATGACTGACTGCTTTTGATATCTGATCAATAAACCAGCTTGAGGATGGAGGGCAAGGGGACAGATGCAGCCTGGGAAGGCGTGGCCCGCGAAGTAACATAACCCTTCTCCCCGCAGCCTGCCTTCAAAGGCCTCACCTTCACCGACCTGCCTTTGTGCCTACAACTGAACATCATGCAGAGGCTGAGTGACGGGCGCGACCTGGTCAGCCTGGGCCAGGTGGCCCCCAACCTACACGTGCTCAGCGAGGACCGACTGCTGTGGAAGAGGCTGTGCCAGTACCACTTCTCCGAGCGGCAGGTCGGTGGGGCCTGGTGGGCACTCCTTCCTTGTCACCCTTCTCTGTCCCCTCACCCTCGAGCTTCCTTGGCACCCTTCTCAAGCTTGAAGTGTGGGTGCCCACTCTCCAGGGCTTCCTGGTTTGACTGGAAAACAACCGTCCCAGGAATTTCTAAATAATGTGTGTGAGGTGTTTTTTTTTTAAAAGATGGTTTTGATGTGGGGGGGGGAAGAAACTTACATTCTTAACCTATTCACATTTTACAACTTTCTAAAAAAAAAAAAAATTCACAGATTGGCACCAGTCCTTCTTTTCTATAACAAAGTAATTTATACTTTTATGATATTTTATAGCTCAAGTACTTTTACAGATAGTATTTCATTTTATCTTAATGACCCAGGGAAGGGTATCATGAAGGGTATCACATATCATGATGCCCACTTGAAAGAGATGGAGCGTCTGAGGCCACAAATGGCTAAGTGACATCTCCAAATTAGTGAAGTGGCTTCTCCAGGTGAGGAAACTGGCCTTGAATCTGAATGTGGGCCTTCCGACACCAGCCCCAGGCCTCTTTCGCCTCCTCACACAGCCTCAGATCTTTTTTTTTTTCCCTAACTTCTTTATATAGAACTGTGAGTTGAACAAATTCTGTTCATCATGCCTCTACTATTTAAACAGAAAAGAGAGCCACTGTGCCAAGCATCTCCCTGGAAATAATCGCGCAAGTCTATAGCAAGGAAAAGATTGAAGTTGTTTGCTTGATATCACCTAAACTTTAAAGGACCATCCAAATGCAGTTCAATAGAGCTCACCAACCACCTGTTACTTTTTTTTTTTTAGCTGAGCCATCCTGCCACCTGTTGGCAGCTCAGCTCAGCTCAGGCTGGGCATCGAACTGCTGTTGCTCAAGGCTCACACTCCTGAGTGAGCTCTTAACCAACTGAGCCACTTGGCCGGCCCACCACCCATTACTTTTAAAGACTGGTTAAAAGTTACTGTTTCAACTGGGTAGAGCTCAGGAGATACGTCATTCTATCTTGGCTATTTTTTGCCTAGCTATTACAGGGTAGAGATGGGAAAAGGGGGAAAGGGTGGGAGCCGAACTTTGCAGAACCAGAAAACCACAAACCCTCTTCTTGAGTAACTCTCCTGCAATGAACTTTTGATATTTAGATCCGCAAGCGATTAATTCTGTCAGACAAAGGACAGCTGGATTGGAAGAAGATGTATTTTAAACTTGTGCGATGTTACCCACGGAAAGAGCAGTATGGAGATACCCTACAGCTTTGCAAACACTGTCACATTCTTTCCTGGAAGGTACGTGTCTCAGAAATGGCTGCCACAGAGCCCTAGCCCAGCCCCTAAGAGCCAACAGTGCCAGGATTACAACGCCAAATCCCTTTCTATACTATTGCAGCCTCTAGCTGACGGTGAAGGGAAAACCAGTTCTGCCCCTGGGGAGAGAAACTTTCAAAGACCTTAATTTCCTTCACCAACACTCCCGCCCCTTATGTTTTGTTTTGTTTTTCCTGTAACCCACCCATCCCCAAATTCTCCCATCTCTTTGTGTACAAGTGTGTGTGTGTGTGTGTGTGCGCGCGCGCGCGCGCGCACACACACACACACACACACACACACACGCATGCACTCACAGCTTTTTAGTTTTTCCAGACCTTATGGCATTCTTGGCAGAGGAATGTTGCTTTGAGGTTGGGCAATGGCTAACGGTGCTCCAAGCCAACAAGATGCTTCTGAGAGCTCAGACCTGACCATTCTGTTCCTCTCCAGGGCACTGACCACCCGTGCACAGCCAATAACCCAGAGAGCTGCTCCATTTCACTTTCACCCCAGGACTTTATCAACTTGTTCAAGTTCTGAATCCCAGCACATGACAACACTTCGGAAGGGTTCCCCTGCTGATTGGTTGGGAATCCAGAGTTGGACACTTCATGTGTAAATAGTGTACATTTTAAACATTGGCTCGAAGCTTCTGAGATAAGTCGTGGAGAGGACGTTGGAGGGGAGAGATGCAGTCGCTGGCTGGGAATTTAAGAATATGGACTTCTCGTTAGAATTGGTATGGAAAAGTGGAACTACTGTAAATAAACCTTTGTTCCTAACAATTTGCCAGCAAGACTGTAAGGGCAGGAGTCCTGTTTCATCAGTGAAAATGGAATTCTCTTGATGTTCACTGATATCCTGTATAGTTTCCCAGAGACGTGGAAGCGAAGGGCAAAGCTCAAGTACAAGGTAGAACATGCTTTTGTTTACAACGTGAAAATTTGTTTAAAAGAAGAAAAGAAAAAAAAAGAAGAAAAGCTACGGATGAGAATTCCCTGGGCTTTTGGGTTTGATTTGGGGTTTGTTTTAAAAAGGCGAGAAGTACCACCCATCTTAAAGCCGCGTGGGCATAGGGCCTTATCTTACGAAGATGTCACACAATAGTCTACCTCGCAAAACATACAGTGATCTCTCTGACAAAGTGCGTTGTCCAGTAGGCAATGTCTGTGTTTCTTGTTTTTTTTCATCATATAAAAAAAAGTGATTTAAAATGGGAAGGGAGCTTGGAAGCAATCCTCATTATGTTCCTTTGTAGGCAAATGGGGCACTCCTTGGAGTTGCCGCTTTCCTAGAACCACCACAAAACACGCAGGCCTTTTTTCCTTTCGTGTCGTAGCTCATCCAGGGCAGCATAAGGCCAATTAAAACCAGTCCTAGAGTTAGTGCTGCCACAGAAAAGATAGAGCCAGTCACCCTGTAGCTGTGAAGACTTTCTTATTCCTGTTTAATCTCTTGGCTTGTCTGCTTCCTGCGGTATCTTCCCAGATTAAGCATAAGTGTATCTCTGTGGACTGGTTGGAGCCAGAGTGCTGATAAAGTCTTGTAACACAGGATTGACGTATCAGTGAAACGTTTTACCAGCTGCCGTTCCTCTTGGCGGGTGATGAGCTGGGGAGCTTTCTTTTCTTTCCATCCCACAACAAAACGGAGTCCACCTGGGCTAGGGCTTCTTACAGGGATGATAAAATAAAGCCTGGAGTTCCCGCCAGACAGGGAACAGAGGTGCTGTGAGCTCATCCTAAACTTGCTTCATACCCCATGGGGCATCTTGCCAGGAAATTATCAGCAGGTAACTAACTACGTGGAAGGAAGGAAATCTCAGGCTGTAGTGAGTTTATTGTCAAATGTTCCTGGGAGGGGGTGGGGAGTGTTTGTTTTTTACTTTTTATAGAACTTTGCTTTTCTACAACAATGTACATATTTTCGCCATTGTATTTGCTTTGCCTTTTTTTTTTTTTTGTAAATAAAATGATCGCCCTGCATGTACCTAGGCAAATAAGTGAAGCAGAGATAGGAAGTTGGTTCACATTCATGTTGAAGAACAGTGAATCCTGAGGGGTTGAACTTGGGGTGATCTGAAGAGGGCAAAGATAGTTCCACGTGTACGGAAACATGCCCAGGGACCAGCTAGCAATGCAGGGCCTCTCCATGCCCGTCCCTCAACACGCAACCCGAGTACCTGCATTTGGAAGAGACGCCAGCTAGTCGGTGCTCCTCACCTTGTAGTGTCTGTGCCTATCTTAGGGTTTCTCAATATTTTTCCATTACCACCCTCCAAGAAGAAAAAATTAAATTGAATTTAAAGTCTCCCTAATGAGAAAAATTAAAGATTAACCAATAAAATCTTGTTGGGTCAGGTTGAGCTTTGGAGGGCCACAAGCCATTGTAATACTGAGAGGCGTGTCAAGGTCACACTGAGGATGAAAAACCTAGTTCTTCCATAAGTCAGACAGGCTCTCTCAAATGTCTCTGCTTCCTTAAAGATGTCAGGGGTGGAGCTGGGTCTGTCGTTGCTGTGAGAGCTCTGGAACCTTTGACTCTGATCATTTGAGGTTTATTCAAGGCCTTCCACGTTCTTCCCACCAGCTCACGATCTCTGCCCCTTCATGCTGACCAAGGAGGTGGAAGCCCCTGGGCCCCTTCGGGCTTGCAGTCCCAGAAGCGTTGCCTGCTCTGGGCTGTCAGCACAAAGCTGGCGAACCAGTCTCCTTTGGACTGTCTGCCATGCTCGTGATGGCGCATGATGCCCCACGCGGCTAGACGCCTCGGTGCAAGATGACCCCGACCATAAGTGACAGAGTGATGGTTTTCTGAAACGTTTACCTAGATGGTGCCTCTGGGCTCGCCCACCTCCTTTGGTGTTATTGGAGGTGGTGCGTGACAGAGTCGAGGGACATGTTTAAGGAGAGAAAAAAAGAAGCCGACTTTTGTGGTTGTCTTCCACTGGAAGAGGAGAGTAAGAAAGGAAATGGCAGGTGCAGCGGGAGAGGGAAGGGAAGAGAAATGGCGTATCTGTGGTGCTGAGGTTCGTGTGCGCGCCGTGGGCATGAGCGCCGCGGGCACGGGGCATCTGTGTTGGGGCCACGTGGCAGCTGTGAAGCGTGGCCAGAGCCTCCTGTGTAAGTGAAGTGAGGTTAAAAAGAAAAATCTTGTTCCCTGGGCATTAATAATCTATACAATTTCTATTGTCAAATCCTCCCAGGATAACCTGACCTAAAAATCAAAAAGCAGAGAATCCCTGTCTCAGAACTGCTAGTCTAAAAGCCAGAAGGGACGCGATGATGGAAATTGCCGGGAGAGATAGAATGCTCTACTCTCTCTGTTGTGCTGACCTACCCCCCACCCCAACCTTGTGACGTAGAATTTGAAACTGATATCCAATATGAAGTAATTTCGGCTTTCAGAAAAGGAAAGAGTTTTGTCCAGGGCAATGGGAACCAATCCATAGGGAGGTTATAAAATTTGGCCCAACTCAAAAGGTTTCTGAGCATTGAGCCTAGAATTTCTTGAGAATAAAGCACAGCCTTTGAGGAGAGGGACTATGCGAACGAAGCTTAGGAATACTCACTTTAGAGCAAGAGCCAGAAAAAAGTCCTATGACATTTTAAGCTAGATAGTATTCTTCCTCAAGGCTGTTATTTTGAACAGATGGATCAGTCACGTGGCAGGATGAGTGGCAGAAACTACAGGTAAAAACATCCCCAGGGTGTCACTTGCGTGGTGACATTTTAGTGATGATCAATTTTATATAGAAGTGGGTTGAAGGAGATATTTTAGATGAGCTGGATTTCCACCGCAAAACTGAACACAAGAGCAGGCTTTATTTGGTGATGGTGAAATAAGCCAATGAGTGCATATTGCATTATTGTTTCAGTTCCCATTTTTGTGGATTCAAAAACTGTTTTTCATGATGAACTTGCTATTAGCAGAGGCTCCGTGTTCCTCTTGTTTTTATGTGGGAGAAGAGAAAGAGTTTGGAATTTCATTTGTCTAAGCAAGTGGTGTGATTTACAAAAAGGTCAATCATTTCAAGACATGTTCAACAGTTTATCATCTTTAGCGTTCAATACAATGTTTATCATAAGATATGCACCTGAGTTTATATTTTTCTGCCAGGCTGTAGGGAAAAATAATGTCTTGCGATGGCAAACACTATTTTATGTGTGAATTTTTTTAACTGTAATTTTATGTGTGAATTTTTTTCTAACTAAACTATATCAGTTTCTATGTTGACATCTGTTGTGTTTTTTTTTGTTGTTGGTTTTTTTTAATCTGTTTCCAACTATCTGAGTCTGTGAACCATCCCTTCTGACTGGATGCTGGCCTAAAATCCTATTCGTGTTTAAAAAGACCTTAGAAACACCCTGAACCTCTAGGCAAATGCAGACACTTGAGTCTGATATATCTTGGGCTCTTGATGTCTTCAACAAACAAAATTGTAATTCCTTTCAACTCAGTGTTTTCTGTAGATGCTTTCTTCTCTGTTTTGTTAAGGAAAATAAACCCTCTGTGGTTTTCCAAGAGAAGGAGACTCTAACCCCAGACTTTAGTGCTGGAAGGGAGGATGGGATGGTGAAGTCTGGCACTCTCTCTTGCCTCTCAAGGTGACACAGGAGGTCCAGAGTATTCAGGGGACATGCCTCAGCCCACCTGCTACTCAATGGTGGGCCTGAGTGTGAACTTGGGGGTTTCTGAGGTCTTGATTTTTGTGCCCCCTTCCCCAGCATCTTTTGGTGTGGCTGGAGACAGGTGGCAACCGACCTGATTCTTCTCAAGACCCTTCGCTGTGGAAGGTCTAGTGTTAGGCATCTGGCCGTTAATCTTCCCAAACATGCTAAGTCCCTGATTCGTTCTGGAAAAGTTAAGGAGCCACCTAACGTTTTTCACAGACTTCTGACTCTGTTGTGAGTGTAGCATTCTAGTGAGTGCAACCTAGTGAGCGCCATAAAGTAAGCAGCATGCTTTGAGAAATTCATTTTTCCCTGGGTACTTACATTTTAATTACAAAGGTGGCCCTTAAGATAGGTAATGGCTGAACAACCGGCTTACTTACTAGAAACTGGGGTTCTGATGATTACGAAGCAGGTATTTCCTCTCCCTTAGACTAAGAGGTACATTTAATCCAACCTCTCCATTTCCCTGTCCTCCGGTACCTGTTGTGGATACCATCCCGTGAGCTTCTATCCCAGTGGAAGTTCACTCTCTGCTAATTTCATCTTTACTAAACAAAGTAAAGGGGGATTATTCCACGAGGCAGCAAGGAGCAAGGGACCACAAGATCCATGACTTTGTATGCTGGATATTTTTCCAAGTGTCCTTGAACTCACTCAGCAAACAAAGCTTCTTGAAAAATCCCTCAAAACTTAGGCCCTGCTCCATTTGGCCAAAAATGAATGGCTGCTCCAAAACCCTGAACTTCTTGAAACTCCATCTGCTACAATATTACTTCTGGAGTTTGAACATGACTTTTTCTGTCTTTGAGTATAGAAATATTTGTTTAATTAACGATATACACCAGTCTGTTAAACAGAAGGCTCTAAGCGGTACTCTACACTTGGTGCCATCTTTATTTTACCAAGTGCCAATCACCCTGGCTAAAGGGGGTGTACATTCAAGTCCATGTCCAAAGCTTAGAGGCTTTACCTTTTGAATGAAAAATGCTATGGGGGGGTTGAACATTGTAACTAAAAGTATAAGGTTAGACCAATTACATGCAAAGGTGTTTATTTAATATTGTGTGAGCTGAGTCCTCCTGTATAAATTATTTGCACACTTTTCTTGCATGATGAACTGATTTTTTTTATAGTTGTTTGTACCAGACGGTGCATATTTTTGTAAAAAATTTTTGACACTGAATTGCAATAAATGTTTTTTCCAACAACATAACACTGGTACATTTTTTGTGTGTGTCAATTCAAGTTGGCTTTTTATCATACTGAGTTTGTTTATCTTTTGCCTAGCGAGGCTTACATTCCTTCTCCCAGAAACTGATCATTGTTGTAAAATTTCTAGGAATACATAGAAAAAGATGCTTGCTGCTGAGTACCAACCTGTGTCAATAATACAGCATTATGCTTACATGTGAGATTTCCACTTACTATCTGGATAGGACAATGATTAGGGAATAATAAACTTGGAAGTCAATATCAATTAATTCATCAACAGGCATTTATTGACTAACTACTATATGCTAGACTCTGTGCAAGGTACTAGGATAGGATGGTCAACAAGACAGGTAAGGTCCCTGCCTTAATGGAATTTAGATTCTAGTGGAAAGACAAAAGAAGTAGGAAAAAAACCTTTAATTTGACCAAAAAAGTAGGAAAAAAACTTTAATTTGTAATAAGTGCTATGAAGGGAATAAAAGGGCTGAGGTGCAGAATAACAAGGGGGGCCGGCTTCAGACAGGCCGAGCAGGGGGCCTCTCTGAGAAAGGGGCGTTTAAGCTGGAACCTGAAAGCTGAGAAGGAGCTGGCCTCAGAGGAATAAGGCCATGAGCATTCCAGAAAGAGGAACCGGCTGTGCAAGGTGCAGAGTATGGTCCTGCCACTTACCGGCAGTGTGGCCTTTGTCGCCTTAGTAACTCCTCTCTGTCTCAATGTCCGACTCCAAGATGGTGATAATAAATTGATTTCTTTAGTGAGGGTTAAGTGAACTAATAAATACCTGTAAAGTGCTTGGAGCTAGGCATATAATATGAGTTCAATAAACGTTAGCGATTACGATTCCCTGAGCAACAGGAGTCTGCAAATCGGGTTAGGAATTGCACTGCATTGCCAGTAGGGTGGGATTTGCTCAGGTGACTTACTTGTGAGTGATTGACTTACTCCATACATTCTCTCTGCAACATACCCTGATCCTGCCATTAACTCTTCATCAGAAAATAACATAAAAGGTTTGTGAGAGATCTTTTTTTTAAATTTCTACCAGGATCAGAAAATGTCACCATTCCATAAATATCCCATGCATCCTTTGCTCAGGCTGTTCCTCCTACCTAGAATGCTGTTCCTCCTGCCCCTCTGCCTGGTAAGCATGTATTGCTTGTTAGGGCCACCTGCTCGCTGAAGCCTCCTCCAACTGAATAAATCTCATCTCCCATAACGTTGTACAATAGTTTTATTTGTGGCTGTGTCATAGTACCCATCACAATGCCAGAGCTGAATAAATTAATGAACCCACACATATTCATAAAATGCTTTTGAAAGTCTCACTTATAACCACATACTTAACTTCAACTAGAATAAGAATCAGCATAAGTTTATGTGCATAGTTTCTTGGTTAATAATTATTGGTGGTTGGTAGAGTAACAAACGTAGAGACCCCGTTTTCATGAAAGTTTCTTTTAAACTCAACGAAATTTTTACAAGTCTAGTAAATTTCCATACAAAATAAGAGCTCCTTCTTTTACTGTTTGATCGACTCACATTGAACAGGCTAAAGTCCCTTTAAAAAACAAGCCCCTTGGGCCGGCCGAGTGGCGTGATGGTTAAGAACTCGCTTGGGATGCCAGAGGGCCCCGGTTCGGATCCCACATATGAGGGCCAGTGACACTGCCCTCCACAGCTAAG
>NW_017732347.1:80460-203507 GCF_001890085.2 Hipposideros armiger | reverse complement strand
TTAAAAAAAAAAAAAAAGCCCCTTTAACAAACTTAACAAAAATTCCTTTAAACGGCTTAATGCTGCAATTATATATACATCTAATGAAACTGCCTTTTTTATAAGCACTTCAAATACCTGCAGATAAGCTTCAACGCTAATAAGCAAAACAGTCCCAAGTAAATTAATAACTTATAAATTTAATAAGCATAAATATATCTCAAATTCTCTAAAGACTCTAACATTGCTAAAATCAGTAAAATTATTATAACTTTTCTATTTAAAAGCATATCTTACTCTAATTATTTTAAATGGAAGTTTTAAGGCTACTGTGACTCCCAAAGGTGTCCACAGAACCTGTGAACACGTGATGTTACGTGGCAAAGGGGCAATTTCAGGTGTGATTAAGTTAAGCGCTTTGAGATGGCGAGATTACCCTGTACTATCTGTGTGGGCCCAATGTAATCACAAGGGTCCTTAAAATTGGATATTATATATCTATATCTAGAAACATGATTAGATAGATGATGATAGATAGATAGATAGATAGATAGATAGATAGATAGATAGATAGATAGATAGATAGATAGATAGAGAGACAGACAGACAGACAGACAGATAGATAGACACATCCTATTGGTTCTGTTTCTCTGGAGAACCCTGACTAACACAAGCTCCTAGAAAGAGGACAAAGGCAAGAAAAATCTAGAGGAAGGCTTCAGAGGGCAGGAAGGAAAGGGAGAAAATCCAGAGGGAGAGCAGAATCTAGTGGCTGCAAGAGGCAGTCAGCCAACTACCACATCCTGAGAAATCATATTCGGCAGGTGCCAAAGAGTGCAACAAAACAGTCACTCATAACCCACATACAAGTGTTTCAGTGGCTCCCCTTCTTTGTACTTTTAAACTTGCATTGAATTGTTTTAATTATATTTAATGATTTAGCTTTTTTTTTTTTTCAAAATGATTCCAAGGAGCCCCCTACTGCCTTCAGAGAGGCAGCACAGCACAGGGGTCAAGAGCAAGGAATCTGAAGCCACACTGCCTGCGTTCAAACCCCACTCCGCCACTTCCTAGTTGTATCGGACACCGTGCTAAATCTTGACATGCCTCAGTCCCCTTATCTGTAAAATGGGAATGATGACAGTGCCTGCATCATAGAACTGCTGTGAGGAGTAATTGAGTTGATACATTTGATGTGATTAATACATTTTGTGTGGTTAGAGCAGTGGTTAACACATACTAAGCTTCATATAAACATTCGTTATTACGGATCACAAGTCCTACTTTCCATTTTGTTTTTACATCATGTGCTCCAGGCAAAAAAACCATGTAGACTTCACTGTCTATAAAGAGAGGCATAATGAGTAAATCAAAGACACCCACCTCGCCGCAAATCTAGCGCTTGTTTATTGTTTGAGCCAGTGGTCTCCAACCATCCCATCAGTAAACATTTTTTAAGCATAAACCCAAATATGTGCATTTATGAAGGGCAGGCAAGCACTATTTTTATTAACTAATATTTCAAAGCATAATGAACACTTAGGAGAGTCATCATTAGTAATGATGGATATATACCATATTTCAAAATAGTTGTGAGTATTTTGAACTTTTTGGCCAATTTCTTGGTCAGATCTCATTAGCTTATCATCGATTTTACCTCACGCTGCAACCAACCAAGTGGAGAGCTACGAGTCAGATCTGAGAGAGACATTATAAAATAAGCCAGACTGAGGCTGAGATATTGGAGTGAAACCACTTATTACCAACAGGAGATGAAAAACTACAGAATTTGGCCTGAAGGTCATCAAGGGAGATGTTCCCATGAAGCCTCGGGAAGAGCCATATGAGATGGTTGAGAGTCAATACTGAAAAAAAAAACATTTGTTTTTCATGTTTATACCTCAAACTGTGACTTCACAGTAAGCTATTTCAAATTTATTCAAGATTATTTACCTGCTGTGTGCCTGGCCCCAGGTCTGCCAAGTCAAAAAAGACAGCTAGAGTCATCATATTTGAGGAGCATATATATATGCTATATATGACATATTTTTTCTATGTTTTTCGTTGCAAAAATGAATCATGACGTTTCTGACATTAAAAGGTTTTTGTTTTGTTTTGTTTTTTAAATTGGGTGACAGTGTGTTTTTTCCAGGACCCATCAGCTCCAAATCAAGTCATTGTCCTTCAACCTAGTTGTGGAGGGCACAGCTCAGCTCCAAGTGCAGTTGCCATTTTCAATCTAGTTGCGGGGGGCACAGCCCACCATCCCACATGGGAATCGAACCGGCGACCTTGTTGTTCAGAGCGCATGCTCTAACCAACTGAGCCACCCGGCCGCCCTAGGAATCCATATATTGATGGGAGAGAGCCAGGCATATAGACCAACAGTTTTCCTATTCTACAATCAAGTATAGATGAGGTTTAGCAGAGACGCAATAATACTTACATTGAATAGACTTTTCTGTGTTTCCATTTCTTCATCTATAAAATGAGAATAGCACTAGCACCTAACTCATAGGATGGGAAAATGAGCTATTTTGAGTAGAACAGCGCCTGGCACAGAATAAACGGGACACTTGTTAGTGTTCAATATTATAGTTATTATTGTTATTTTTATATCAAATAACTAGGCATTCATTCTAAGCATGCTACATGCTCGATTATCCCAACAAGTCTATAACATAGGTACTATTGACTATGCCCACGTTGCAGAAGAGGAAAGTGGGAAGAGGGAGGATAAGCAGCTTGCCCACAGACACACAGTAGAAGTGGGATTCAAACTTAGACCATCTAAATCCAGAGGCGCGCTCAATGTGTAGCGGAGGGGGTTAAGAGCGGCCAATTTTGCTGGGCACTGGCGGGAATGCGAAGGCGAAAGTACTTTTTCCAAAACAGCAACCGATAAAATGTAGTCCTAAAAATAACTTGCAACCAAAAAGTCTGGCTCTGAACGTTTTGAAAACATTCGCATGAATTTTTCAATCCAATTACAATTAGAAAAGACAAAAAAAATTCATTCCGGGGTTCTGGGCACACAGATGTGAGCTCACTGGCTGGTGCGACTGGGGCCCATCCTGACATGTTGATTCTTTAACCTTACATCCAGCTCTTCTGCAGAAAGCTGTGCCCCTGCCCCCTCAGCCAAGTGCCTGGTTTGGTTTTGGATGCCACACCCTCCAAAGGGGGAATTTCAGGTCCTCAAAGTGCAGCCTGGGCAAGCTATGCCTGCTCTTGTTGTTTATATAACCATCCCAGCTCTGAAACAAGGGATGCTGGTGCTCTGTAATTACAGACTTCCCAGCCTGTCGCTGGGGAGAAGGAAACACGGATAATAGCTCCATCTGCCTGCGAAATCCAATCTCTCTCCAGAAGCCCAAGAAAGCTCCTGGAAAAGGAAGCAGCAGGCAAGGTTCCCTAGCACCACCATTCAAAGCATCCATTTTTATTAAATAAACAGAATTTGGCTGCCCCCAAACTGAGCGTGACTGTGGCCTCGTAAATGACATCATCACATCTGGGTAGCATTTTGTTAAATGGAGAGGCTCCTATAAATTTCCCAGCCACATATACATCCCCACCCCTCACTCCTGCCCAAAACATGTTCGTTAATCAAGAACAGCAAGAGTT
This sequence comes from Hipposideros armiger, assembly GCF_001890085.2. Lineage (NCBI taxonomy): Eukaryota > Metazoa > Chordata > Mammalia > Chiroptera > Hipposideridae > Hipposideros > Hipposideros armiger. The sequence goes on along the minus strand of NW_017732347.1, from coordinate 199,901 downwards.
CAACTTAAGAAGCATAAAAAAGGCATGTTCATTAATCCATACTGTGTATCAGAATTCCAGACACCAAAATCATGCTTCTCTTTTACACACTAACAAATTGTGAGCGCGTGTCCCCTGTTCCCATGGGGGGGGTTGCTGTCCCAGCTTTTCATTCTAATGCATTTTATCAATTCTAAGGTCAACATTCTTTTCGTCTTTAATGTCTTTGAATTCAGGCTGCATCTTACAATCCATGGCCTCTTAGACTCAGTGCTACACAGACTCATGATTGAAACACATACAGCCCATCAAGTCTACCATTGAAGCGCCCCCTGATTGGCCCTTCTCTGCTCCGCTGCTGCCTCCCCCACGAGAGCCCTCAGCATCACTTGCCTAGAAGTCTGCAAGAGGTGCTTGACCTCTTCTCCATGGAGATGTCTCCTCCTCTCCAGCCTGAATCTCTGCAACACATCAACTCTGCTGCCCAAGAGGTCTTTCTAGAACACGTATCTAATCATGCCACACCCCTGCTTAAAGTCATTCAATAGATAATAAAATCTGGGTGACAGGTAAATGAAAATTCTTTGTACAATTTTTTAAATTTTTTTTTTGGTACGGGTCTTAGTCTCAGGCTGCCATAAAAAATACCATAGACTGACCTTAAACAACAGAAATTTATTTTTTCACAGTTCTGGAGGCTGGAAAGTCCAACATTAAGGTCTGGCAGGGTTGTTTCTACTGAGAGCTCTCTTTCAGGCTTGCAGACAGCTGCCTTCTCACTGGGGCTTCATAGGGCAGACCATCTGAACTCAATTCATCTTTATTTTTTATTGAGATATAATTGACATAGAGGCATACCTTGTTTTATTGCACTTCGCAGATGTTGCCTTTTTTTTTTTTTTTTTTTTTACAAATTGAAGGCAAGACCCTCAACCAGCAAAAACATTACTATCCGCTTCACTGTGGTGGTGTGGAACTGAACTGGCAATATCTCTGAGGTGTGCCTGTATACCATTATATTAGTTTCAGGTGTACAACATAATGATTTGATATGTGTATATACTGCAAAATGATCACTCTAATAAGTCTATTGAACATCTATCACCACACATGGTTACAGTATTTTTCTTGTGATGAGAACTTTCAAGACCCACTTTCTTACCAACTTTCAAATATACTACACTATTGTTAACTAGTCACCATGCTGTATATTACATCCCTAGGGCTTATCTATGTTGTAACTGGAAGTTTGTACCTTTGGACCACCTTCACCCATTTCACCCACTCCCCACCTGCCTCTCTCTGGCAACCACCAATCTGTTCTCTGTATCTGTGAGTTCCCTTTTTGTTTTTGTTTTTTTAGATTCCACATATACGTGAGATCATAAAGTATTTGTCTTTCTCTGACATATTTCATTGAGCATAATCCCCTCGGGATCCATCCATGTTGTCACAAATGCATTTAATCTTAATTTCCTCCTAAAGACCCTATCTCCAGATACAGTCACATTGGGCTTAGGGTTCCACACATGAACTTTGGGGGGACACAATTCAATCTATAGCAGTAAGTCTAAAAATTTACATAATAAAATTTGTAACACATCAGTGGGGAATACCCCAGGCCATTAACAATGGCTACTTCTGTGGCGGTGGGGATGGGTTAGGGGGGATGCCAATTTGGATGGATACAGCTGTAAAAGGCAGCTTTCACATTTTAATATAAAATAATTCTGGGTTGTTTGAAAGTGTGGCAAGAGTTACCTTTGTCATTTTTATAATAGTTTTTCAGATCATTTCGAGGCTTCCTATTAACTGGTCTAACACGGAAGCTCACCCCCACGGCAGCAGGCCCGCTTATAATCAAGCCCTGCCTCTCCCAAAGCCTCATCGAAAGCCATAGCATCCTCTGCTCCAGCTCCTCCAAAGCATGTGCTGTTTCCTACTTCATGCCTCTGTTGCCTGTGCTGTTCTCACTGTTTAGAATACCCTCCCCTGTCTTGTCTGCCTGGTAAACTCCTACACTCCCTGCAAGGCCCAGCTCAAATGTCACCTCTTCCATAAAGACTTCTCTGAACCCCGCCCCCCAATTCCTGAGGCACTGTGTTCACAGTCCAATTGTAGACCTGATCTTGCCGTATTATAATTATTTGATTGCAGAGTTGTCCCTCCCAATAGACTAAGTCCTTAAAAACCTGTATTACAATTCATTCATTTTTGTATCCACAGCGCCTAGTTGAGTGGCTTCCACGTCATAGTGGTAAGTTACATATATACAGTACAACTACGATTAATGAAATGGACTTCTTTGTTCATACAAAACTGTGTTTGGTGAATTTAATTCCAAACACAACCTAGCTGACTGAAAGCAGAACTGGGTAATCTTTTGTAGAAGGTGGATTAAGATTAATAAAAATCCTGCTTTCACACAATATGTAACTAAAAAGTCTATTGTTAGTTTGCCATAAGAAGTGGTCTGGCTCTAAAGTACCTGTTGCTCATAATAATCTCAGGACAGGGGGAGAGGGGGAGGGCGCATTTCAAAAAGAGACCCATAGTCCTTACTGCAGGCTTGCTAAATCAGAATCTCCAAGGATAAAATCCCCAAATCTGTGAAATCTTAAAACATCCCTGGGAATCCTGATGTAGTCCATCCAAGGATAGATGTTTTGGGGCCTCAACTTTCGGGGAAAATATGAACAGTGTCAAAAAAAATTCAGGTAAATTCATTTGTGATACTGTTTGGTCTTATATTTATAGTAAATAATGCACTAACCTTAATTCATGTCATTTCCTTTGAAAACTTGCTACATCACACTGAGGGGTGAATTAGGTATTAGAAACAGGTGCACTGACATCATTATTCTGTGCTATAAACATATGAGGTAAAACCAAAGAAGTTAGAAGCCTGTACAATTCACAAAAGAGAGGGCAGCAGTAAGCAAGGGCGCCACTCTGAAGTTCCTACTTTATTATAAGCTCCCGATAAAGGGCAAACCACTCAGCGTGGTAACTACACTGGGCTGGATATTTTCTATCTGCTGCTTCAGACCCACTCTTCACTCTTCATCCCCTTCGTGGCCTGGGAGGAACTTCGTGGACTCCATCTGTGGGTCCCTTGCCTGTAGCTTCTGGTTAGACTGGCCAGTGGGAGGAAGACAAGGAGATCTGGAGGGTGAGGCAGGGTGGAGGAAGACTATTTATTCCTGGTGACACCTCCCTGCCAGGCCACAGGCTAGCTGCCTCCCTCTCCTGAAAGCCACAGTGGCTGTCAGTTGACCCACTCCATGTAGCTTTCTCAGTGGGTTCTGGTCCCACTTTTCCTCCGCTCACTCCTTTAGGCTTCAGGGCTGTAAAGTTTCCTGTATCCATTTCCAAAAAAAGCAAAGAATATTTATGATTTCGCTCTCTGTAGGTCAGAAGTCTAAAATAGGCTGGCAGGGCTGTGTTCCGTCTCGAAGTTCTAGGAGAGAATCCATTTCTTCGCCTTTTCCAGTTTCTAGAGGCTGCCTGCATTCCTTGGCTCTTGGCCCCACATCACTCTGACCTTGACCTCTACTCCCATCATCACATCTCCTTTTCTGTCTCCAACCATCCAGTCTCCCGATTATAAGGACTACTTGGTCCCAACCACCATAGTTTTTTATACAGACAACCCCAGCAGCATTCTGATCCTGTCTAGTCCATTCTTCACACAGCAGCAAATCAGATCATGTCACTCATCTATTTAGAACACTTTGGTGGGTTTCCATCACACTTAAAATAAAACCCAATTTCTTACCACAAGCTGCTCAGGCCCTCCATGATCTGCTACTGCCTTTTTTTAGTCTCCTCTCATCCCATTCTCCCTGTGATACTCCGGCCACTCTCACCCTCTCTCAGGCCCTTGAACTTCTCAAGCTCTTTCCCGCCTCAAAGCCTCTGCATTTGCTCCCTCTTCCTATGCTCTTTCTCACCATCAGGTCTTAAATGTCACTACTCAAGGAAGCCTTCCTCAGTGTGGAGATGCCTCAAAAAATTAAAAATAGAATTGCCATATGACCCAGCAATCCCTCTCTTGGGTATGTAACCCAAAAAATCTGAAAACATTTATCCATAAAGATAGATGTTCTCTGATGTCCATTGCAGCTTTATTTATGGTGGTCAAGACATGGAAACAACCAAAGTGTCCTTCAATAGATGACTGGATAAAGAAGTTGTGGTATATATACACAGTGGAATACCATTCTGTCATCAGAAAAGACGAAAAAGTGCCATTTGCGACAACATGGATGGATCTTGAAATTATTATGCTAAGCGAAATAAGTCATACAGAAAAAGTCGAGAACCATATTTCACTGATACGTGGTATATAAAACTGAAAACAACAAAGGAACAAGACAAACAAATGAAAAAACAAAAACACACAGACAATAGTTTAGTGGTTGCCAGAGGGTAAGGGGGGGATGAAGGTGGTAGATGAGGGTAAATGGGGTCAAATATATGGTGATGGAAAGAGAACTGACTCTGGGTGGGGAACACACAAAAGTAATATATAGATTACGTATTACAGAATTGTACACCTGGAATCTACGTAACTTTACTAACAATTGTCACCCCAATAAACTCTAATTAAAAAAAAAAAGAAAGCCTTTCTTTACTACCCCATGCAGAGCAGAACCTGAACCTTCCTCCCCCATCCCAACCCCCTTATTCTATAACTCAACTCTTTAAGTACTTCTTTGATATCACTTATCATACTTTGTAATGATTTCATTTGTTGTTTTTAATTTATTCCCTACTAGGTTGTAAATTCTGTTTCATCTAACATTGTATCGTTACAGCCTTTGAGTCTGACAAAACAGGCCCTTAACATCATAATTGTTAAATGTAGTATATGGTCATCTCTTAGACTCTAAGAAGCAATGGTTAATGAGGCCAAAATTATGAACTTGGTTGCAGTGTGGGCCAGTTCCCTGCACTTGTTTACAAACCCTCTAATCTGACCAGTTGTTGCCACGATTGTATCTCCAACCCCACTATAATGCCGTGCATAATAAATACATATGTTGAGGACAAACCCTCACCACTACTATCATTTTAATTCAATAGCTACTTAGGAGCGCTGAGTACTGTGTGTGTCTTAACAACAGGCGGATGAGTAGCATTATCTACTTCATACTGAAGAACAGCATTATTTTGCTTATACATGTAAATAATAGCAGGAATTAATTGTGATGCGTATTACGGGCTAAGAATTGTGATGTTTGTTACATACATCATCTCCCTTAATCATCAAACAACCCTACACAGTCCATCGTTCCTACTAAGAATATATTAATAGGTTCTAGAAAATTACATTGATTTGGGCTCAAATGCCAGCTCTGCTACTCTTGCAAAGTTCCGTAACTTCTCTGTGCTTCTATTCCTTCATGGGTAAACTGGAGTGATGACAGTAACCACATCTTTGGATTGTTGAGAGGACTAAATGAGATAATATATGTGATATGCTGAACTCAGTGCCTGGCACATAGAAAGCATTCCATAAATACCAGCCGCTTCTTCGGAGCTTGCTCTTCTGGGCACATTTGATGTCCTGCGGCACCAAACTATGCATCAAGCACAGAAGGGGAAGGCATTCTCTAGGTTGAGTTCCTGTCCTTGCTCAGCACACCATCGATCAGAGACAGCTGTGAGCACATCCTGAGGATTCAGAAGGAGACAGTGAACATGTTCGTCCAAATGGCTCCACTCGTGTTATGGTCCAAGCACGGTAAACCCATGTTCTCATTTCCTTTTCCACCAAAATAGCCATCTCGGCTCCCTGAAGAGGCCCTGGATTATTCTAGTTCCTTAAATGCCCTGAAATTCTCAGGGGATAAGGAATGTTTTTTTAAAAAACAAGCAGAGCTTGGAGCTAGAAGACAAAAGGTTAAATTCTCTTAAGCTACGACAATGTAACTCATTTCCTGTTTTTCTCAACTGTCTAGACACAGATCTCATAAGCATTAGCCATGAATCCCACCATCAGGTTAAAAATAGAAGGTTTAAATATGAAATGCTGTGGTGGAGGAAAGATTGTAGGTTTCTACCTTCATCCACAAAATGACTACTTTGAAAAAGGATTTTTTTTCTTTGTTCCATAAATTCTGTGAAGCTATATTTCAATGGTAGGAATAGAGAAGACCTTTTTTCTAAAGAATATATTTGCCCCTTGATAAAGCGAATGTAATTTCCCTGCAATTTAAGGTTTTAAAAGTCACTTGAAGACGTATCTTCTGGCAGCTTCTCTTAACAAGAAACATGGTCACATTTGAAAATCTTCAGGTGATTGTGCATTTTGTCCCAAATACATTTGTGGGACAGAAAATGCATATAGATGTGACATATTTACTTTTTCTTGTATCTTCTGCTTCCATAACGTCTGATGAACATTTTGTTTTGAACTTCATTTTTGAACATAATTTTTCTGGAAGACACACTTTAAAAACTTCCTTTAATGATCCATGGGCAGTGTTACACAGTGTGGGGGATCTACCATGCGGAATTTCCCAAACTTTTTGAATCACAGAGCTCTTTTATCATGATAATAAGCTTGTTACCACCACCCAGAACAGTATTCCACGGAATACCAGCCTAGGAAATGTGAATTGGATACCTCTATTATCTTTATTTCTGGTTTCAGAATTATATGAGGTAGGGCCTGATCTCTGACCACCTCAGCTATCTGCATGATAACATAAACTTGGAAGTAAACAAGTACTATTGACTCTGCAATATTGCAATGGACTTGTTCTCTTTATTATCATAAGACAAGAAGCCTGCCTTACACATACTCATGCACGTACCTCAGAATGAATGGCTTCATCATGGCTTTTAATCTTTATCCAGATACATATTAAAATATATGTAGATGTGTGTGTATGTTCGTACACATACAAATATTTCCTGTCCACAGAGAGGACCTAAAAGCAATGATGCCCCAGGAGCAAGGAGCTCACCCACCACCAAGATCTGGATTTCTAAATCCATTCTCCAGTAAAAGAAACTTGTGTTTCTTGGAGAAAATTCTGATTCCACGGCAGGGCCAGGGAAATATAAGACAAGACTAAAACAAAAAGTGCCAAAAAAAAAAATTGAAAAATGATGGGCACCTTGAAAGGAGCCTACCTGATTAAGCTCCCAAATGGCCAGAGCTGGAATAATTTGAGCAGCAAAATAAATAGTGATAATATTAGATTATAACCGCTAATAAAATAAATATACATAAGCCCATTCTAGTGTAAATACATAAATAGGGACAGCTCTTCCTTACGGAGGAATTCCAATTGATAAATAGAGAAGGCATAAAGGAAATAGAAAACCACCAGTAATCAAACATTACAGTGATAATTGTTGCAGGCAAGAATCATCCATAGATGCTACAACTAGCAGGCGAAACGTGTGAGAAACAGGATAGTTTCATTGTCTCAAAGTCTCTCCCCAAGATATGTGTTAGTTACAAAAAGAAAAAGGATAATGTACAGTGGAGAAAACTGGCAGGCACCACTTCAACCGAGAGGTCAAGGTTAGCATCACCAGTAATAAAGTATATTGACATTGCATACCTCCTGATATGGTGTATGGAGAAGAACATACTATCGCTTCTGAGGTATTCATCCCCAAACTGCATTTCCTCAATTTAATTGGAGAAAACACAGACAAACCCAAATGGAAGGACTTTCCATAAAGTAATGGACAATCTATCTTCAGAACTGTGGAGGTCATCAAGGAAAAACTAAGAGAAGACTAAGCTAGTCTCCTTCTCATAACTAAGTTTAATGTGGGATCCATGATTGGATCCTGGATCAGAAAAAGATCATTAATGCAAAAACGAGCAAATTTAAGTAAGACCTGCAGTTTGCTTAGTATTGTATCAATGTTAATTTCCTAGTTACGATCATTGTGCTCTATATAAGATATTAACATTAGGGGAAGGTGGTGAAGTAATATGGGAATTCTCTGTAATATTTTTGTAACCTTTTTTTTAAGTCTACAATTATTTCAAAAATGTTAAAAAGTTTTTAAAAGGAACAACTATGTTCAAAGCCAAGTATCTGTCACTCAGTGCCTATGCATACCAATGGCATTAAAAACATGAATAGTAATAATAATAATGTGATTATTTTTTAAACTTTCACTTCCTGACCATATATATATACTGCATCAGGAGCTGTAGTTGAGCTTGTGTTTGTTCTTTCCTTTAACCTTCACAACCTGATGTTATAAAGTAACATGAATAAGGTGTCAAAGTCATGGAAAACAAACAAAGATTGAGGAACTGTCACAAACCAGAAGAGACTAAAGATACATGACAACTCAATGCAACATGGTACCTGAAATTGAACTGTGGTACAGAAGAAAAGGACATTAGTGAAGAAACTGGTGAGCTCCAAATAAAGTCTGGAGTTTAGCTAATAGTAGTATATCAATATTGGTTTCTTAGTTTTTGACAAAAGTACCGTGAAAATATGTTAATACTAGGGAAAAATGAAACTCAGTGAGGGTTATAGGGTAACTCTGCAACTTTTCTGTAAAGCCAAAATATCTCAAAGTAAAAAGTGTATTTAAAAAAAAAAGATTGGACCTACGTTATGGAGTAAGAACTATATACGAGTTAAGGGACAGTTAACTTAAGCATAAATAATTTGTTTACAACAAAAATTACAGTTGGGTTTCTCATATAAACTTGACATACCTCTCAATGCTACTGAAAACCCTTCATCATACAGAGTTAAGAGAAGTTGTGCTGAGGGAACAGTCAATGCAAAACAAGACTCCAATTCACACCCGCATACCAACTTCACTAAAAAGAAATAAAACACCTAGCCAAATATATGGCTGCAAAACAAAGCATCTTGTTAACTCATACACAACTGCCATTGCTCAGCCCAAACGAGGGTGCTAGTGAATGTCTCTGTTAGTCTGTGACTTGCAAAAGCCATCTCTCTTTTTACCCAATTTTTTCTGTGTTTCTTAAATGGGGCACTTAGGTCCCTGAAACACCAGAAACTTTGGTTTCAATCAGTGTGGGATGCATCTGGGGAGACAGCGAGAATCAGCTCTACAGATGGAACACGGACTCCTTCAGAGATCTGGACAAAGCCCTCAGCCTCTAACACCTCATCGCCTTCATTCTCCAAGCCATGAGATGGGTCTGTCTCATCAGGTACCAGCCCTTAGCGAAGAGCAATGAACACAGAGGGGACCTGGGAGCTGTGATAAGAGGAAGCTCACAGGGGCCCTTGAGAGCAAGGACAGTGACCCACAGTCCCTTATATGCCTCTCTAAACTCCTAGCAGAAGGAGGGCAGGCACACACCTTTTTGCGGATGCTGCTAACAGAAAATGAGATTCTGCACAGAAACACATATCAGGGACTCTTCTCTTACACACACCTGTATTCCCTTGACCTGAGTAACGCCTGTATCGTAGGCACACAATAATCACTTGCTTGGTGAATTAGTTTGTCAATCAACAGACTCTCCCTTGGCATCGATGACATCTTATGAAAAGGTGTTACTAGGTCCCCATCTAATAGTCTCAAAGTTTTATTTACATTTCATGTTTTTATTTTGACCTCTCCACTTCATGCAAAGAGTCATGATAGCCCCCCAAATCTACCTTAAAAAAGAAGAATTCTGTGACCTTGTTATTTTTCCACCAATAAAAAATAATAATAACAACCTTTGATCATCTTTGACAAGGTTGCCAATACCACACAATAGGGAATGAATAGTCTCTTCAAAAAATGGTGTTAGGGGGGCAGCCGAGTGGCGCAATGGTTGAGAGCTCTGCTTGGGATGCCGGAGGGCCCCGGTTCGGATCCCACATATGAGGGCCAGTGACACTGCCCTCCACAGCTAAGATGCTGAACAACAGCTCAACCTGGAGCTGGGCGGCTGTGAGTCGCCGGCGACGGCATATGCTGCAGCCCCTGTGGCAGTGGGTTGCCATGGGCTACCGTGTTTAGCCAGCAGCCAGCGTGAGTGGCCAGCAGCCGCCGTGAGTGGTCATCCAGAAGCCGGCGACTGATCTGCCTCGCCTGGGAAGAGCGCAATGATGGTGCCAACTTGGGCCAGTGAAGCAACGTCCTCCACAACTAGACTGAAGAACAAAACGACAGCAACTTGTCTGTTCCCCTTCCCCCAATTCCCCAGCACTGTTCCCATCCCCCCAATTCCCCAATAAAAATCTTTAAAAAAATGGTGTTAGGAAAACTGGATATCCACAGGCAAAAGAATGAACTTATCTTACATCATATACAAAAATTAACTCAAAATGGATTAAAGACTGAAAACTATAAAACTCCTAGAAGAAAACAGAGGGGAGAAGCTTTATGACATTGGACTTGGCAATGATTTCTTAGATATGACACCAAAAGCACAGGCAACAAAAGCAAAAATAGACAAAGGGGATTACAACAAACTTTAAAATTTTGTGCATCAAAAGATATAGCCAACAGAGTAAAAAAGGCAACCTATGGAACAGGAGAAAATATTTGCAAATTATATATCTGATAAGGAGTTCATTTCCAAAATATATAAAGAACTCCTATAACTCAACAACAAAAAATAAAACAACCAGATTTAAAAACGAGCAAAGGACTTGAATAGACATTTCTTCAAAGATAATATACAAATGGCCAACAAGCACATGAAAAGATATTCGACATCATTAATCATCAGGGAGATGAAAGTCAAAATCACAACCTATTAGGATGGCTAATATGGGAAAAACAAACAAACAGAAAATAAGGTGATGGTAAGGATGTGGGGAAGCCGGCACACTCGTGCACTGTTGGTGGGGTTGTAAAACGCTGCTATCACTATGAAAAACAGTATGGAGTTTCCTAAATAAGTTAAAAAATAGAACTACCATGGGATCCAACAATCCTACTTCTGGGTATATATCCAAAAGAATTGAAACCAGGGTCTCAAAGAGGTATGTGCACATGCACGTTCATAGCAGCACTACTCACGATAGCCACAAGGTGGAAGCAACCCAAATGTCTATCACAGATTAATGGATAAACAAAATGTGGTCTCTACATACAGTGGAATATTATTCAGCCTTAAGAAGGCTGAATACCACACAACATGGATGAACCTCAAGGACGTTACGCTAAGTGACATAAGCCAGTCCCAAAAAGACAAATATTGCACTTATATGAGATATCTATAGTAGCCAAACTCATAGAAACAGTAAGTAAAATGGTGGCTATCGGGGCTGGAGGAAGAGGACAGGGGGTGTTGCTCTTCAAAGGGTAAAGAGTTTCCATTTTGCAAGATGAATATGTTCTGGAGGTGTTTCACATCAATGTGAATGCTTAGCGCTACTGAACCACACACTTAAAAATGGTTCAGATAGCAAATTTTGTGTCTTTACAATAAGTAAATTTTGATGCATTGATATTTGGGGAGGGGAGCATATTTCCTACCCCACTGCCTTGCTTGAGGTGTGGCCAGAACCTTCATCTCCTGAGTTCCTTTCCCACCTCATGTCCCAACCTCATGTCCATCTATCTCCTTTGTTTTTTAAAGATTTTTATTGGGGGTTGGGGGATGGGAACAGCACTGGGGAATTGGGGGAAGGGGAACAGGCAAGTTGCTGTCCTTTTTTTCTTCAGTCTAGTTGTTGAGGACATTGCTTCACTGGCCCAAGTTGGCACCACCATTGCGCTCTTCCCTGGCGAGGCAGATCAGTCGCCGGCTTCTGGATGGCCGCTCACTGCGGCTGCTGGCGGCTCACGCTGGCTGCTGGCTATACACGGTAGCCCATGGCAACCCACTGCCACAGGGGCTGCAGCCTATGCCGTCGCTGGCAACTCATGGCCACCCAGCTCCAGGCTGAGCTGTTGTTCAGCATCTTAGCTGTGGAGGGCAGTGTCACTGGCCCTCATATGTGGGATCCGAACCCGGGCCCTCTGGCGTCCCAAGCCAGCTCTTAACCAACACGCCACTCGGCCAGCCCCATCTATCTCCTTAACTCCTGGTTTCTTGTTTCAATTATTACCTCTCCCTCCTAGCCCTTGAACCTGTGTCTTGTATTCACTGGTTCTCTGGTCGTTACCTTTCCCTTTCCTCCTTGCCCACAAACCCTACAGGATTTGATCTTCTTAGTGCTCCAGGAAACCCTCTGGCAGCTGGATATGAACAGCCAGTAATTCATTTATAAAATCAGACCTTTAGCAATAATCTATACTCAAGATATAAATGCCAAGCTTAAAGAGATTGCTAAAACACCTAATGCGGGAATTGTCATATTATAAAAGCACTTTAAAAATGATTCCAAACCTCCAATAGCATTGAATCCCATTACGTTAACAATCTTATATTATCCTGTACCATTAAATATGTGATAAAACTTTCGTACAGTATCTGGTGGGAATGCAAATTGGTGCAAACTCTTTAGAAAAGCGATTTGGCAATGTGTGTTGAGAACCATAAAAATATCCATGCCCTTTGACCTATTAACCCCATTCCCAGGAGTTTACTCTAAGGAAATTATACTACAAAACAAGAAAAGCGCTTATGTATAGACATCTATTTCCAATTTATTTATGTAACTACTGTGTGGACATAATCAAAATACACTTTACCATTCTTTTCCCACCATCTTTTTAAAATGTATTCATTGTGATGGGGGGGGTGGCAGTAGGAAGGGAAAAGGAGCTTGTCCTTGACCCTAGTGACAACTCTTGCAGTACCCTGACTGCTCAGGTCATTTTCAGATGATGACAATCTGATGGTCACATCAAGTCACAAACATGGTCTTGATAGAGTAATTGAATGTGTCAGTTAGTTCATTACATTAGCTAACAATGCAGTTTTCATTCCAAAGATTTCTGCCTCTTTTCAGATAGAGCCAGTAGCTCAGTGAGAGGTGAGTAGAAGGCGGACTTACTTATATGCAGTCAATTTCCTCTCTCTTCCACTACGTCTTCACATCTCCTCCCCTGCTCACTAGCTGCCCTTTTGGATTCCGTGTCAAAATGGAAGGTGAAGACATACGTGGTTCTGTCTGGAAATACTGTAATTGGCTTGTGACTGCTGCTGTTGAAAGCAGACTTCACGCTCACTGGGCTTTGCCAATATATAAAAATGCCTCTCGCTTGTGGCACTGTTCGTGGACTCTTCGGAGATCCCCATCTTTGGGGACCTCTCCAGTTTTAATTCTCGGGACAAAGAAGAAGTATTTCATCCCAGCTGCCACTACCCACTCTGCCCCTGGTTCCCTGGTAATCCTCTTCATTCAGACTTCATTGAGTTCCTCTACACTCCCACAGGGTCCTCTTGGTTAGGACTTAAATGACTCCCACTGGGAAGGGATAAGCAAACTGGACCAATATACGATTGAATACTACTGAGATACAAAAAACGAATGAACACACGCAACCACATGGAACTCAAGGATGTTACACTGAACGAAAAAGCCTATCTCAAAAGGTTACGTGCTGCATGATTCCATTATAGAATACTCCTTGGAATGATAAAATTGTAGTGCTGGAGAATAGATCAGTGGTTGCCAGAGGATACGGTTGGCTGGAGGGTCTGACTGCAAAGCTGTAGACAGAGGGAGGTTCTTTGTAATAATGGAACAACTATTGGGTTGTCGGAAAAGTCATGACGCATGTTTGCAACAGATGGCATTAGTCGATTTTTGGAAGTACTAGAGTCATTAGCATCTGTGTTATTGCTTTGTCATTTGACAGGTGACAGGACTAACTTCATTCTAAAAAAAATTGAGAGATTTGGTTGAGTTTTGGAGATTTTACAACAACTTGAAGATGGAAGACCAAACTGTGCATTTTCGCCATATTTTACTGTTTTACTTCCATAAAGGGAAGAACACGCGTCAAGCTTGTGAAAATGGCATAAAGTTTACCGTGAAAATGCTCTACAAGAACGTCAGTGCCAAGGATGGTTCACAAAATTCCGCGCTGCTGATTTTGACCTCAGCGACGCTCCTCAGTCAGGGAGGCCCACCAAGGTTGATGATGACAAAATAAAGGCATTGTTTGATTCAAACCCACATTACATGACACGAGAGATTGCAGAAACACTGAACATCCATCATTCAAGCGTTCACGACCACCCAAAGAAGCTGGAATATGTAAGCAAGCTCGATATTTGGGTTCCGCGTGAACTCAAAGAAGTTCATTTGACGGCGCATATAAACATCTGCAATATGCTCATTAAACGTGAGGAAAACGATCCTTTTTTGAAGCGACTGATAACTGGTGATGAGAAGTGGGTTGTTACAAGAATGTGGTGCACCAACGTTCTTGGTCCCGACGTGATGATTTGCTTCAAACAACATCGAAAGCAGACATTCATCAGAGGAAGGTTCTGCTCTCAGTGTGGTGGGATTTTGAAGGTGTCGTGTTTTTCGAGCTCCTAGCAAGCAACCAAACAATCGATTTGAATATGTACTGTCAGCAATTGAACAGTTTGAATGAATCCATCATCCAGAAATGTCCAGAGCTTGTTAATGGTAAAGGAGTTGTGTTCCATCGTGACAACGCGAGAACACAGACAAGTCTAATCACCCGTCAAAAAGTATTGGAGCTTGGGTGGGATGTGTTGCCACACCCACCATATTCGCCTGACCTTTTGCCATCAGACTTCCACTTGTTTTGCTCTCTTCAAAGCTCCTTGCCGTGGTACAATGTTCAATTCAGATGAGGCTGTAAATCAGCAACTTGTTCAGTTTTTCTCAAATAAAGACAGGTCCTTCTATGAACAAGGAATTATGAAGCCCACTGAAAGATGGCAAAAGGTTATCGAACAAAATGGGCAATATATCATTGATTGATCTTTGTTCTTTATATAAATAAATGACCTTTGAAAAACAGAGACAAAATACATCATGACTTTTCCGACAACCCAATATGTATCCTGACTGTGGGAGTGATTACACAAATCCACAAATCTATTTCATGTGATAAAATTTCATACACACACACACACACACACACACACACGGGTACATGTAAACATTGATGAAAACCATGTAAAGTCTATAGATTAATTCATAGTATTGTACCGATGTCAATGTCAATTCACTAGTTTTGAGAATGCCCTATGGTTTTAAGACGTTACTGGGGAAAGCTAGGTGAAGGGCACACGGGAACTCTGTTTTATTTTTGCAACTTCTTGTGAGTCTTAACTAATCTTTTTTCTAAGGTTCTTTTTCAAATCTCTCGAACCCAGTCCTCTCTTTCCCAGGGAGCCCCAAGAAACCCTGGGAGGGCAGAACTAGACCCCACATTCTGTGTCCTGCTGTCACAGGCCACTCTTGCCAGTTCTTTGCCACCAACTATATATAGAAACTGTTTTTCAAGTTCAATAGGTGACCCTAAGGAAGACCCCATCATACACCTTCAAAAAAGGAGGTAGCACCCCAGCCTTTCCCCTGGGGAGTGAGGGAGGGGTCACGACATGCCACGCTCTCTCCAGGGGCATCGCTCAGCCCTCCCCCTCCTCCCTGTTTGTGCATTCAGTCTGGCTGCGGGGGTCCAAGATTTCACAACAGGTTCATGAGACCCCCTGGACCCCCTGGTATAGTGGATGCTGTGGTCTCTGCCCACATCTCCCCTCAGGACTGAGGCCCTCGGTCCCACACTGAGTCTCTGAAAATTGCTCTAAGGTGAAGAGAGCTACCTCATCTAAGGTCACATCCCCTCCCCTGGGGTAGTCTGCTTCTGAGACTGGTCCATGGTCCATATAGGCATATAAAGACCCGCCTCTTTGCCTCAGTAAGGGACAACTCTGCAAGACCATCTCAGCCCCAGACCTAGCGGAGGTCAGCAGAGGCCTTTGTGGTGACCGCATCCAAGTTCAACTACTCCCTCTGCCCAGTCCCACTTTCTTTATTCTTCCACAGGTGTTGATCCCCAAGCACTCTCCAATAAACCTCCTGTACACAAATCTCCATCACAGAGTCTTTTCCTGGGCACCTGACCCACTGTGACACTTGGTGAATTCTATGTATGATGGTCAGTCTCATTCTCACTTTGGAATCTGATTATCTATTGAATTGGTTCCTGAGTCAAAACTGAGGGGAAAAAAACGTTCCACTTAGCACATTGTATTTATAATAGGAACCACCAAGGAGAAATTTATTAATAAATCATGGCAAATCAGCTTCCTGGAATAGTAAAGAGCCAGTAAAAACATTTTGCAGCAAAATATTCCAGAAAAATGGCCATGATCTAACACAAAATTGAGTTGGCCCTGCGTCTGGAGATGCCTGACGTTCTGTTCTGAGGGATGGCCAGCAGCACGATGCAGTGGGCCAGGGGCGGCTTACACCTGAGGCGGACCACAGACCAGCACCTACCAGAGGTGGAAGTCCAAGTCAAATGTAGAAGGGCAGCCTCACTGAGCAACAGAGGGCGTCAGCTGTCCCGGAGGCGATCTCAGCAGCACCAAGGACCTGTGGTCAACTTCCAGGCAGAGCTGAGGCAGGGATGCTTAGCCGAGACACCCCAGAGGTGGTTAAAGCAGTCTTGGAACATTCCAGGTGCTGATTCCACGTGAAAAAACAGGTTCCCACCTACTGATTGAAGCTTCTGCCCCAGGTGGCATTCTTTGTAGCAGAACCTTTATCGGCAGCCTTCCCTTAGGTCTTAAGGATTCCTGTCTTTATTGTGGACATTGGATTTGGTGGAACAGCCATCGTGACTGTGGGAAAGAGCAGACAGAATAAGGTGTATCCTGTACAACAGCCGAATCTTCACTGGCATCTTTTAAGGCTTTTGACAAGCCAATGAACTTGATCCTCTGCGACTGTGATGAGTTCAGGGAGATCAATCCAAAGAATGCGAAGCAGCCAGAGCAGGTTTTGGGTCTGGTGTTGCTACGCGGGGAAAACTTGGTCTCCATGACTGTGGAGGGGCCATCCCCCAAAGATACTGGCATTGCTCACGTACCACTTGCTGGAGCTGCAGGAGGTCCTGGGCTTGGCTGGGCTGCTGGCAGAGGGGTGCCAGCTGGTGTTCCAATTCCCCAGGCTCCTGCTGGGTTAGCCCTGTCCAAGGCGTTGGGGGAACACACCGCAGAAAAGAGGCACCATAGCAGCTGCTGCTGTTGCTGCTTCTGCCAGCATTGCTAGAGCCCTGACGATGAAGTACCCACCAGGTCGGGAGACTCCCCCACATCTGTGGGCCAAGCACCCCCACCTCCAGGCATTATGGCTCCTCTACCTGGTATGAGACCACCCACGGGCCCACCAAGTGGGCTTCCCCCTGCTGGAGGAACACCAATAAGCATGCCCACTCCAGGAACGAAACCCCCTCCACCAGGAATTAGAGGTCCACCTCCCCCAGGAATGCATCCAACAGGGCCCTAGGATACTATTGATCCTTAGTCACTTTTACCTGCAATGCATCTCGTGAAACTGTAGAGTATTTGTGAGCTTTTGTCCCCTCTTTGCTGCATTAATATTTACTAATACATGCATAGAGCAATTTAAAAACACACACAAGATTGATTCAGGACTGACAAAAGGCAATAAAGGACATCTTGGGGAGATTTGGAAAAATTTGAATACAGGCTATGTATTAGATAATATTGTTGCATCAATGTTGAATTTCTTGGACATGATAATGATACTGTGATTAGACAGATTAATGTTCTTAAGCAATCCTGCTGAAGTATGTGTAGGTGATGTCTCATGATGTCTGCAACCTACTTTCAAATGGTTCAGCAAATAATCATGAGAGAGAGAGGGAGAAAGAGGGAGAGAGAGGGAGGGAGAGGGAGGGAGAGCGCTCTTCCTTGCAAAAAGCAAAATCCCTTCTGCAGCGATCTTACTCCCATTCCTGGGCTAAATGCTCCCCCTTGTGTACCAAGAGGGCAGAATGCTGTCATCAAAACGCATTATAAAACTCCCCTGTACAGTGAGAATGCAAGACCCTAAGACTTTTAAAGGAGGCCATCCAAGTGCGGCATGTTTTAATGTACTTTTTCCCAACTCCCAGCCAACAATGTAATTCCCATGTCCCGTGTGCTCTCCATGATGTCAAATCTGAGTATCAGACGGCATGGCTGGCAAAGAGGCGGGGAGATGGGTAGCTATAGCCTTGCCTGTAAAGGGCATGGGCTCCAGAGTCACACAGCCCCGGGGCTGAATCCCACTTTGTCCACTTACTAGCTGGGCAACCTCTGAGCATCAGCTTGCTTGTGTGTGAAGCAGTAGCGCCTGTATCATAGGACAACTGGGTGGATTGAGATCATGCAGACCAAGACATAGCACAGGGGTTGGCCCATGGTCTAATTAGAGTTCAGTAAGTGTTAATCAACAATGAAGATCTATTAACCTCTCCTTGAGGAGGCTTCTAAGAAAGTTCCTTAAAAGTCCTACTGCCTTGTAGAGTACAGTTCGAAAATTACTGCCCCAGAATATCTGATTTGCAGAATTTACTCTTTGGTGAGAATCCAGCCAATTTTGCCTACAAAGCTAAGATTACTAATCACATGTTAAAAACAAAAAATAAATAAGAAAAAATTCCCTTTCACGGTTACATGCACTAAGACTTCCGGGCTATTTCACTCAATTTATCTTTCCTCATGAGTGATTTCCAAGAAAAATTGACTTTTTGAGCTCACCAATGTTTCTGCTCACCATTGCGCCTCCTTTGGGTCTTCTGCTTTTGATGCTTTAATCGTAGCCTCCTCCAAGGCAAGTCACTCTCACACCCCATGTCAAGAGGCCCAAAACAGGACATGCAATGGGGACTGGGGTACTGTGTATATGTGTGTAGGAGGGTTGACAACATCTGCTATACCTTCTATATGGCGGACATGTGAGACTACGAAAGCCCTGAGCAGAGAACCTGGCAGAGCATTAAACGCACCTGAATGTATGAGAATGAAGCCCCTCCTCAGCCCATCCCTGGACCACAGAGCACGCGAAGCATGTGATGCTCTCTTGCTTCCCTTTCAACCTTCAACTTCTAGGAACCCTAACAAATCCTCAAAACACAATCTGCCAGATACATCCTCCCTCCCATTTCCACAGCGGCCTTCCATTTGTATGCAGGGGTCTCTTTCCTCTAGTCTTCCCTCTCCCCTCTGCCAACCCCAACCTGCCAACCAGTCGATGGACAATCTGCAAAATGCTAGTTCTCCCACATCCCTCCCGTCGAAGAACTTGCCACCATAGGCCCGCCCCTTTTTCCTAGGAGGTTAAGCCCTAAATCTCCGGCGGTTCGAGGCTCTCCAGGAGTAAAGACAGCCCCTATAGCAAAGACAGGCCACCCCATTCCTTCCCTAGGCTCTCACTTTCATATTCCACCCTGTCCCTCAACCCCGAGAGAGACCAGCATGAGAAGTAACGCTGTGGTTTTGCCTTTGGACGCATTCCAGTGTGTCTGGATCTTCATTTTACGAGGTAGTAATTCTGGAGTCGGACCCAGGCTCAAATGTATGAACTGGATGCCCATGCCTCAACTGAAAAACAGAGATAGTCATCATCCCTACTTCATAGGGCTGCTGTGAGGATTAATGATTTTATACACAAGTAGCTTCGAGCAGTGCTTGGTATAAAATGAATGCCCAGTAAATGTCAGCTATCATCATGGGTTCCCGGAAGGTGTTATGTCCAGATTCTCAAAAGAATTCGAGAGCTATCTAAGAAGGTTTTCTTGCTTTGCAATGAGCTCATGGGCTTCCTGAGCCCTGCTGTCCCCAGACTGCAGCTCAAGGTCACATCTGACACAGAAACACACCCCTCATTAGCACGCACAGCTCCTCAGCTGTTGAAAGGTCTCATCTTTATCTCCCAGCAGCGAAATCAAAGGTTAAAACTGTTGAGCAAAAGGCTAAGAACAACAGAATAGAAAACCAACGTGAGGCATTTTTTTCCTCATTCCTCAGCCTCCCGTCATGTGAATGGAACCTTCAGGTTCCGTCTGTGTGCATCACACATCCTGGCTGTTCCCGCTGTTGGTCAATGCAACCTTAACTATGCAGAGCCTCTGAAGCTGCCCCTGTTCAATGCTGTGTTTGTTTAAAAAAAAAAAAAAAGAGTTGTGCGGGTACATGTGTGAAGGAAGGTGTGGCTTACTCATGCTTTTAAATGTTTAAATCTATTTTTAGTTAAGTAATATATCCACAAGCTCACAGCTTTTAAAAACACGAAAGGCTGTACAGCGACGTTTCTCGCCCCCTCTGATCCAGCCATGCACTGTCCTCTCCAGAGGCAACCAGCATGACCAGTTTCTTTGGGATATTGGATGATCTTTTAGATAGTCTGCACAAACACAGGCAAAGACACATACATTGTTTCTCTTTAAATACATACTTTTTCACTTGCGTTTTAAACTTAATTTTACTGATTTAATACATGCAAAAGAATACACCATAAGCTTAAGTGTAAAAGAATAAAAACACTACGACTCCGCTCAAGAAACATAACCTTCCTCATTGATTTTCACGGCATCATCGTTTTCTTCAGCTGTATCGTAATTTATATCCTCAGTCTCCAGTTGGTGAACCCCCACCCAGGCTGTTTCCAATCTTTTGAGGTTATCCACAACACTATTCTGACGAACCCTGTCTGTCCATCATCTTACGTAGATCTATAAGATAAATTCCTAGGTGGGGAATTACTAAGTCAAAGGGTATGTTCATAGGTCAGTTTTACAGATAAATATCTGGATTGCCCTCCATAGAGATGGAACCAAATTGACTTGTTGGTTTTTATAAGTTGCCAAGAAGCCTCGAAGTTCAATAGGTGACAAAGACCTTTAGCTGACAAAGCTAAGAGGGTAGGAAAGCAAAAGGAACCTCTTTAAAGTGACATTCAAAAGAATAAGCACTATCTTTTTTTTTTTTTTTAACCTGAGGTAATCATATAAAAACAACTCCTGGCTTCTCCTTCACTGCTTGGTGAAGAGTCCAACTATATACTTTCATTCTGGTGTAATTCTTATAAGGATTGATACTGCTTGGCACTGATCAACATTATTATTTCCTGTAATGAGGTAATTATTGAATCAAGTTCTGCAATACTTTTTTTTGTAACTTTGTTTACTTTAAAATGCCTAATGCCTTAGATACTTAAGATGTGCATCTTGGGTTCCAAGTTTTGGAATAAAAATCCCGGCCATAGATAAGTTCACTCAACATTCAAAAGCATCAGGAACAAGCAGGATGATTATTAACTGAAGTGTTTACCCGGAAATATAACCACCATCGGCTTATAGGAAACCTTGAAATGCAATGTCACAGACTGTGGAATGTGGCACTGGAGACTCGTGTAACTAAATACAGTGAGTTACAGTAACTTACCCAAAGTCAACATTGCTTCCGATCACGAATCCATTTACAGAAAAAGAAGTGAGTCCGTGTGCTGGCTCTGCCCCAGGATTCTCTGGTCTTACTGTGCTCCCTTAACCCGGAAGTAGCTGATCTTCTGGATGGTATAACGAATGGCCCCTTGAAGGCTGAGGCACGGCACCAGCTTGGAGACTACTGGTGACATGGGGAGTCTGTCCTTTAGGATGCAGTGTATGCTCTCAGTCCGTCATGGTGCTGCCCGAATTCATGGGACCAGGCACCAAAAGGGAGAGAAGTGAGGCACCTCATGACCCCTGTCTCCAAATGTTTGCTTCCCTTCTCTGTGACTTTGAACCAAATCCCTTTTGGCTTCAAGTAGCCAGAGGGGGACTTCTGTTACCATCTGTAGCTGAAGCCCAACCAGTGTGCTTACAGAACCAGCATCTCTCAGGGAGGGGTCTGAGCATGCGCTTTTTTTTTTTTTTTAACACACCGTTTGATAAATCTTAAGCTCGCAAAGCTTCAAATTCACTGATAAATATTCTTTGCAGTAACTACAGGGTAGGTTACTTCAGTGACTAGCTCTGAAGGAAACTTTGCCCAGGACATCAAGGAGAAGCTGGATGCCCCTGTTCTGCCCCACAATAGAGAACACCTCTTTAGTGACTGGAATGTGGAATTCCAGAATTCCAGCTGGTCCTAGGGGGGGATTACCTGGATTCAAATCTGGCCTCACTAGCTATGTGGCTTTGGGTAAATGACTTTAATTCACTGTGCCTTGGTTCCTCCATCTATAACATGGAAAGAATAAAAGTATCTACCTCATATTGTTGTTTTGAGGATTAAATGGATTAATACACAGAATTAGGCACAGAATAAGTGTTAGCTATTTAAAACTTTACAGTTTAGAGTATGAAACATTCTCTCTCTCTCTCTCTCTCTCTCTCTCTTTTGAGCTTTTACAATAACTCTTTCTTAAGGCAACCAAGGCCCAGAGAGGTTAAGTGACTTCTCCAAGGCCACACAGCAAGTCACTAACAAAAGCACATCTGTAACAAGGACTACTAAGGACTCCAACCTGATTTTTCCTGTATTCTGAGTACAGGGACTAGGTGACACCTGGCCTCAAGGAGGTCCTACACAGCTCAGCACCCTGTGTGCCTTGAGGGGGAAGTGACTCATCCATCACTCATGGTTCTAGAAAGATGTGTGCTAGAACAGTGTATGACTCTATTAACATTTTGCCCCTTAATTTCTTTCCAATGTTCTTCCCAGAAATTGCTCTAAAACTCCAGGTCCCCATGGAAACCTCAGGCAAGACTATATTGACTCTAAGTGAAATTCTGCTACGACTGCTCCCCTGATAACAAATGGATGTTATTAAAAGCCTGGCTCCAACAGATGCTCATGGCCAAAGCCACGTTCTCCTCAGACTGAGACTGTAGAAGAGACAGTTCACTCTCCAGTGCTCAGCTGTAGTCAGCTCGGAAGAAAGCGGGAAAACGTAACCTGAGCCCCAATGTCATGATCAGACACAGGACAAGGTGCTTTCCATACACATTTTAGACAGGAGGCTGGCGTGAGGTGCCCACTGAGAGTGTGAGAGCGACACTAAATGAAATCAACACCTGATCATTTCTGCTATCCGCAGAAGTCATGCTTTCCATACTAAAAGGTGAAAGAGTAAGGCTTGGACTTGCGGCTTGAGAGACTGCAAAAGAAACCTATTTTTTGAAAAAGGTTAATATAATCTAAAAAAGGAACAGAATCCAGTCAAAGGGAGGAATTCGAAGAGCAAGAATTTAGCAGCATTTTTCCAGCATTATCCAGAGATCAGTGGAGGGGGGACTGGGTCTTTCAGACTTCTTTATTGACAGGGATTGTTCCGTCATTAAATCATCCAGGGATATTTGTGGAGTGCCTACACTGTGTCACACACCGTACTAGGCACCAACATTAGAGTGGAGAATAAGGCACAGAGAGAACGTGCAGGCTGGTGAAGGGAGACAGAAAACAAGCTTTTCAACAAATAAATACACAAGATCATTTCAGCTAGTGATCACTGCTACGAAGGAAAGAAACATCGTGAAGTCACCTGACATTGATTGGGACGATCAGCTTTCAATAACTGACCCGGGAAGGATTAAACGACTTGGAGCTGAGACCTAAATGTCAGGGAGAGGTCAGCCAAGAGGAGATATGGGAAAGAAAGGTCAAATCAGGGCAAACAGAACATGAGGTCCCTAAGAAGGAGTGAGCTCATCCTGCTCAAGGACAGACACCAAATGGAGGAGGCAGGGCGGGGAACGGTGGAGCTGGAATCAGAGGTAGCCACACTCCAGGCCCACAGGGCCGGGAATTGTTGCAGCCATTGTAAAGTGGCTGTTGTTGTTGTTGGTTTAAAGCAGAGGAGTGAGATGAACTGATTTATGTTTTTAAAAGATCACTCTGGCTGCTTTGTGGAGAAAACGCTGCAAGGTGGGAAGGGGACAAGAAAAAAGGCAGGGAGTCTATTAGGGGTGGTGCCCAAGGCTTCTCCATGACCTGGATGAAATACCTTTTCCTCCAAGTCGATGCTGAAGGACTGTCTGAACCGAAGGATGGATCTAGTCAAAGGCAGTACCACCCAGAGCAAGAGCTGAGCAGGGTTTGAGCTGCGTGAGAGAAGAGTGGACCTGGAGGACAGGTCTTTGATGTCACTAGCAGTCTCCTTGGGAGGAGTAGAAACGGGTGACTTGTTCATCACAAAGGAAGAACTGGATGAGGGCCAGGCACAGAACGGGCTCCCCTGAGCCAGGTCCCTGCTGCAGCACGGTCCCATTTCTCCGCTCCCTTTACCACCCCACTCTCTTTCTTGTCCCCCATGGTCTCCTGAACCCTTCATTCCCATCTCTCTACTGAAAGTGCCTCTGAAGACACTGCCAAAGCCAAGGTCATTTCAGCCCTCAGCTTACTCAACTGATGAGTGCCATCTCCCTCTGGAACTTCTTTCTCCTCTGGGCTTTCCTCGTTTCTCCGGCTTCTTGCCTGACCATCCCCTGTCCCTGCCTCATCTCCTGACATCTAAATGTAAAAGCTCCCAGGGCTGGGTCCCCAGACCTCTTCTCCATCTACACTCATTCTCTCAGTGACCTCACCGAGGCCTATGCCTTTAAATACCATCTATTAACTGATGTCTCACAACTGTATACGGCCCGCCGGAACTTCTCCTGAATCCCAGTCTCGTTTATCCAACTCCTATTTGACGTCTCCTCTTAGCCATCTGACTTCTCAGATGTATCATGTCTGGAATAAAACTCCTGATCTTCCTCTCCAAAACTGCTTTAACCACAAGGCTCCCCAACTCAGTACATAGCAACCATCCTTCCACACATAGTGTGTTCATTTTGTCTTCTCCACCAAAATGTGAGCTCTGTGTGTCCAGGGGCTTTGACTTCCTCACTGCTGAGTTACCAGGGCAGGAACAGTGCTTGGCCCTCTGCTTTACTTGCGAATGAGAGTAATGTGGCAGCCATGTCCCTTGAACCTGGGCACTTTGCATCTGTCTTCTTTTAGGACAGTTGTCTTGTTCATCAAGGCCTAACAGCAAATGGCAGGCACGCAATAGACGGGTGAGTGGGTGGATAGTTGGATGGATGAATGGATAAAGTAGAGAAAAATTGGTGAAACCTTTCTCCCTGTAACTTCTGTGTTCCCCAAAATTTATTCAAGGCAAATGACCAAGATTTCCTCTTCCCTGAATAGTATGTATCTGGTATGTCCCATGCTTCCAAACACTGGTGAGTGCAAACCTGTCACATGTATAGTAATCCCAAATCTTGATGATTTAAGCACACACTCACCGACACTAAATCCAGCTTTTTAAATACGTATTCTCTGCCCAGCATTTCTACAAATTATCAGATGTACTCAAGCCCCCACTAGCTTGTAAATACCATGCAAGGTCATTTTTTATTTTAAAGTCCTCATGAAATGGGGATTCACTGAGAATCAGAGTCACAGCCTACAGACTTTATCATGCCTTAATGCATGATAAAGACCAAACACCAAAATTTCAACCACTGTCAGACCATTAATCTCCACTGTCCTTCTACTGCCCAAGACCAGCTAGTTCCAAAGTTCCTACAGAGCCATGTTGAGCCCGTGCTTGAATGAGCATTGTATTATTTAGAGAGGGCTAAACTGCTGAATCAAGACTCACCAGTAATTCTGTGACTTAAAAAAATATACGTTGTCTCTTAATGAACAGTTCCATGCAATACTTGTCAGGCAGGCATACAACTTGGCTCCATTGGGTCATTCAGGAATCCAGGCTGGTGGTGGCTCTCCTATCTTCAATGGATAACTTCTGAGGTCATTCTAGTCATCACCATTCCAGCCAGTAGGAAAGGGAAGAAAGGTTTGAAGGAGAAGGCAGGCAATGTTTCATAAGTCAGTCCTGTAAGTGGTCCCATCTTCCCCCTACAGTCCAGTGGTGAGAACCTGGCCACACAGCCACACCTCGCTGCAAAGGAGACTGGGAAATGGGATCTCTGGCACAGCAGCCGCAAGCCAGGCATAACTCTATTCCTCTAGAACAGCGGTTCTCAACCTGTGGGTTGCGACCCCTTTGGGGGTCGAACTACCCTTTCACAGGGGTCACCTAAGACCATCGGAAAACAGAAAGATACTTACATGACGATTCATAACAGTAGCAAAATTACAGTCATAGAGTAGCAAGGAAAATAATTTT
Organism: Hipposideros armiger; assembly: GCF_001890085.2. Classification (NCBI taxonomy): domain Eukaryota; kingdom Metazoa; phylum Chordata; class Mammalia; order Chiroptera; family Hipposideridae; genus Hipposideros; species Hipposideros armiger. Next base: position 173,889 of record NW_017732347.1, on the reverse strand, counting down.
ATGGTTGGGGGTCACCACAACATGAGGAACTGTATTAAGGGGTTATGGCATGAGAAAGGTTGAGAACCACTGCTCTAGAACAAGAGACAGCCCAAGGGTCAAATCTTTGAGCCCCAGCCCCACCCCTCCACCCCCCATTTTGTGAATGGGTGTGACTGGATCACATGCATTCATTTACACATTGTCTACAGCTGCTTTATCTGCTACAGAGGCAGAACTGAGCAGTTACGACAGAACTTATGGCCTGCAAAGCCTAAAATATTTATTATTCAGCCCTTTATAGAAAATATTTGCTATCCCCTTCTCTAGGAAAAAAAAATGGGAGAATGGATTCGGTTGGCAACTAGCAGCCAACACTTTCAAAATTTATCTGGGTCATTGTTAAAAAGACACAAGGACAAAAATATCCCTTGATGCATTTTCTGCCATACCAAAAGACTAAAAACAACTTATAAAGGACTGTTAAATTTTGGACCATGCATACCACAGAATACATGTAACCTTTAAGAAGGATGAGGAAGTTCAACATGTACTGATTAGAAAAATATCCAAATATATTAGCTTTAAAAAGTAAAATGCACAATGGTATGTTTAGAATGTTACCCCTTGTGGGAAGGGGAAAAAACCCCAGAATTTAATCCATAACATCTATATGCTCACACGGGCATAGAAAGCTCCTAGAAGGATATAAAGGAAACTGAAATCAGACGTTGTTTCTGGCTACAGAAGTCAAAAGATTGAAGGACAGAGGGAAATTTACTATTTACCATATACCCTTTTACATGTTTGTTTGTTTTTAAAAAAACAGTGTTTTTTTCCAGGACCCATCAGTTCCAAGTCAAGTAGTTGTTTCAATCTAGTTGCGAAGGGCGCAGCTCAGCAGCTCATGTGGGGATCGAATCAGCAACCTTGGTGTTGTGAGCACTGTACTCTAACCAACTGAGCTAACCGGCCGCCCCCACTATCTACTTTTTAAATAATCACTTAAAAATTAAACTGAGAAAAACCACATACACAAGAGTTTGTCTTTATGCTCACTGCTAGCATAAAGACATTATCTGAAAGACATTATCCTTCTTAAAAGCCATGGTAATATCTTCGTTCAGGAACAGTCAGTCCTACTGACCTGGAAACCACTTCACATTATTGTTTGCTTCTCTGCTCCACTGTCTATCAGATTCTCAGAGATACATTTTTTCCTCTTATTTTCATAGTCAACTTACAAATTCTATCTTAGTCCCCTGCTTTTCTTGCAAGTTCCTCTTTCCGAAAAGACAGTATTTATCAGTGTTTATGCAGTTCTCTCACATATTAAGTAACAAGAGAGGCAAATCTGACCTCAGAGAAGAATTAAGCCACGGAAAGACGAAAGTAACAGTTTTTAAGCCTGATAAAATGAACAGCTTGGGGGAAAAAAATCTTGTAAGGGAATTCACCTTTCAGTTAAAACTGACAGTGCTAAAACTTACACAAGCTGAAGAAAAAAAGGAAATCCACTGGTTAGTGTAACTGGAAAGTTCAAAATGTGGGCTGGCTTGAAACACAGCTAGATCTGGCTGCTCAGAAACGGCCTTGGGGCTGTTGCTCTGCTGGGCTGCGTTCTGCGTTCAGGCTCTTCTCCTGTGGCAGCAAGACGCCCACAGCAGCCGCTAAGTCCTGGGCACCTCGCTTAGCAATCCCGGTGGAGACAGACTTTCTCTCTCTGACCTCAACACAGTAAATCCAGAGAACACTGTGACAGACTATTCCTAGACTTGTCCAGGAGTGGGGTCCAAGCCTGGTCCAGCTCAGGCTATATGCCTTTACTTTTGGACACCAGGACTATATGGATGCGCAGAGATAGAAGGGTTCCCCAAAGGGCACTGGATGAGTGCTAAGTATAATAGAAAAACAGCAAATGTCCTCTGTTGCTTCTAACAAGACAGGACTGTGACCACTGGATATCTTAACAGACTTAAAATGATAAACCTTGCTCCCTATGCTGGTGAGAAGTTAGGGGATTTTCAATTTCAAGGCAAGGTGGCTGAGGACTTCACACTTAAACATACACATCGTCTATCTGTGTGCACTAGACATAATTGTAAACACCAGATTAGAAACCTGCTCATACATTAGCCAAAACGAACCTCCAAAAATGCAGTTTGTAAATCAGATTGCACCGCTTCGGTCCCTCTGAAACGTTTTGCTCAGGACCAAGTATTTCCGTGGTGCAGCCTGCCAAAATGCATCTTCTTCATTTTAGCCACATCCTTTTTAAATCGCCATCTAAGCCAATGAAAATACCAAAGTATGAGGTCTAAATTTAGATCTAAATTATAAAATAACTTAAGAGGTTGTATTTGTATTCCTCTTATCAAAAGTTCATTCGCTTTCTCCCAGAATCTTCCTGGTCAGCTAAACCAAATGGATATGTGATATTTCCTTAGATTGCTTGATTCTTGAGTAAATGTTGTCCCTCCATAGTACAAGGCAGGAGATTTATATTAAGTGAAAGTTTCTTAATAAGCAGAAAACTCACCTGAGATCAAAAGCTCAGACATCCTTACCATGAGAAATTACTAATTTTTACAGTAGAATCATGAAGACATGAACGACAGCTAGTGCTATATGCTGGTTTAATGCCAAACATTTTTTAAGTGGAATTATATGATTAAAGGCACATTTCCAAAGTATCATCGAGAAGGAAGATGGATAAATGTATTGTAAAGCAATGCTTCCCATCTACAACTGAGATACTCTTGGGTATCTCAGGTCATCAAGAGTGATGCAAAATCTTTAAAACAAAATTAATTTTAAATCAATTTTATTAAAAAACAACAACAACATATATAAACAGACCAAATAACACTCAAGCCTGGGAGGGCTGCAATCTTTTTTAACAACATAATAGTCCAAAAAGACTAACACTTATTGCTGATGCAGCTCACAGTATCAGCCCTCCTCAAGCAGCAACACAATCACGCGCACACATTTGATGGGCACCTGTCATGAGTGTCGGTGATTCGCTGAGCAACGGGCCACAGCCCGGCCCTTCCGGAGCTTCCAGTGGAGCTGAGAGAAACGAAACATCCAGAACAGAAATACAGTCCACACACAGCTATCCCAACAAAAGCAATTACTGGCGTAAGTCACCACATGTTTTAACAAATGAGCCATAGGACTATCTTAGCAGATAAACACTACATCAAGTTTCAACCTGACATATCAAAATAAAAATAAAAAGGTTTTCATTTAGCTAGTTTTTGTTCACTCATGTTTCAACTGAATTGAATTAAAAAGAGGAAAACACAATTCGAAGCCAAATGTACCATAGCGTTTACTTTCCTGTTGTTCATGTCCTAGATAGAGCTGCTCCACAGTTGAACATCCAGATGTCAAGTTCAGAAGTTCTGACTGCCAAACCGATGTACAAATTCAGATAGCGAGTAGACAGCTCCCCACCCTACCTCAGGATCCATACTGATAAAATCATTCAGGTTCATTTTGGATTCTAAAAAATACATGAAAGAAATGTCCACTGAAAACACAATTTTGGTTTAACAGCAATAAAACAACCGAAAAGACCAAGAGTAGAGAAAATTATTCAGTGAATAAGGGTTCTATATCACTTCTCTGGTATTCTTGTCACAAATGTGTAACCTTGATCTAATCATGACAAAACATCACACAAACCCAAACTGAGGGATAGTCCACAAAAGAACTAATGAGAACTCTTTAAAAATGTAAAAGTTCTAAAAGAAAAAAAATTCACAGATTAGGAGGACATGGGGGAGACATGACAACTAAATGTTAATTTCCTGGGTCAGAAAAAAAAAATTAGTGGGAAAACTTGCAAAAATTTAAATAAGGTCTAAAAGTTAACAGTATTATGTCAATATTTTTGTTTCAGTTGTATCATTTTCTTGGTTTTAAAAATTATACTATGGTTTACTCAAATACTCAGAATCTGAGTGAAGTGTATACAGGAACCCTGTCCTATTATGGCAAATTCTTTAGAAGTCCAAAATTATTTCAAAATAAAAAGTTAAATGAAAACACTGCATGAATCATCAAACTGCCAATGTACTGGATTCAACTGCCAATTTACAGGAAATTCAGAGGATAAAAGAGATACAATCAGCAAAATCCAAAGTTTCTCCCAGACTCAGTTTCTTCAACAAATAAATTACAAGGAAAAAAAAAAAAAAGAGTTGGACAAGGAATCTATATATTTAAAAAGACCACCCTTACAACAAAAAAAGCAGGATAATCAGCAAAACCAGAAGTTTCGCTGAAGTCATCAGAGAGCTGGGATGCAGGATGACCAAGTAACCAAAAGAAAGGAAAGACAGATACGTCCAAAGAGAAAGGGGGTGGAAACTCTTGCTTATTTGGGATAGATGCCAGATTCCATATGAGCTGGTAAGTCAGTCAGCTAAAATTTGTAACAGATTGCTAATGGAACCTCAACTTCTGAAATATGATAGTTATTTGTTTTCTAGGACTTTCAGCCCAAGACTTGGGAAATGTCTTTAAAAACTCAGTCACTGGTAGCTGGTGCCAGAACTGAGTCTTTAGAGCAAGGCTATACGACTGTAAATCTCAGCTTCCTCCTTATCAGGAAAAAAAAAAAGGGGGGGAGGATTCCTTTCTTTAAAATATATTAAATGCTAAATTAAAAATAGTGGTCCTGCAGACCCATGACCACCAAAATTGTTAAATGTATAGGCTTAATCATAAAACACAATACGCATATATAAAATGTATTAAATTTTAAGTCATAACAGTCAACCCCTAACTGAATGCAGAACTGAGTGAAGTTGCTTTTAAAATATCTAAAACATACATTAATTTCATGTTCGATGTTTTCTTGAACCACTTTTTTCCTTTTGGAACCTTTTTTTAAAAAAATAAATCACTACTAATTAGCGAAAAGTAATTCCCACTTATCCTAACTTTGGACATATTCCTTTGACAAATACAGGTCGTAAGGAATTTACCACATGAGAGAACATTATAATGTGGTTAAACTATTACATGAGAAACCGGTATGTTCACGCCATATCTCAGAGCAGATTCCTTTTAGTTTCAATCTCAAGTTCAGGAAGCCCCTGATGAACTAATTACATGTGCGATAGAAAAAGACACACCCTACTCATAAAAAAACTCCTCCTCAAGCACAGTGTGCTGACCCTGCCACTTTCTAGAGCCGTATACCTTAGGCAAAGGGCTTAACCTTCACATGCTTCAGTTCATGTGTCTATCAAATGTGAAAAATACAGCTTGACACGTTGAGTTGGGGTGAAAATTAAACTAATATGAAAGAGGGTTGGCACAAAGCCTGGCACAAAATAGCACCTGCTGGATCGTAATCATCAAAACCCAAAGGAATGGCTCAAAGAGGATGAGGGCCGACGAGGCGATGTTTACTGAACACCTACTATGCGTTAGGCTCTGTGTTAGTGCTCACGTCAAAGAGAGAGCTGGGGAGCTGCTGGGGCATACTGTCCAAGACCACGCCCTGTGCAGCACGTTGTCCAAGACTGAAAGGTAGACCTATGGAGCCCTCTCCTAACCCAGGAATGGTCCCAATTCTAATACTAAGCCCAGGAAGCAGGCTGGTGGACCAAAAAGTAATTCCGCTATAAATTTTAAAAATGATGAGAGCTTTTCACAGAGGACCTCAAAAATCAGAGTTTGGATCCTCTTTTAGTTCCAAAATATGCCAAATATATTTTTTACTTTTTTCCTTGCTGAACTCTGAATACTTTTGTCCTGTTTTTCTGGCATGCTGCACAGCTTACAAAGCGCTTTCACACAGACAGTATCACCCATGTGATGGGATGATCTCACCGCAAAACAGCAATGCTATGAATTCCATACAACCATGAATGATGTTTCAACTCACGTGAAGGCCAAACAATAGTTAAGAGGCTGAAGGATCCTTTATTGCCTCAAATCTCAAAAATTATTAGTTGGACGGATGCCTAAAAGCACACAAAGGAGATGAGTGGTACATAAAACCTGCCAGCTCTCACCTCCCCCTAATGCAGATTTAATATTTAATCCGAGAGCCGGGGAAATGCCATTTCACCAAGAACCACGGGACATTTGCTCTTTTCTCCCCATAGCCGGACCCTTCCCCGGTCCAACGTGCTCCCTTTCTAAATGACACGAGAAAACAGAACACAGAACTCCTAAGTCCAATGACCCAGAACCCCGAACACCCAATACCTATCAAGTTTTTCGTCCTAACGCTTACCGTCTCCTCTGAGCTCTTACTCCTTCCACCCCCCAGTTCTGTTCCTCAATCCCTGATTTTAGTACATAATAAGAGCTATGCACCATGCTTCCTCTTACCACTTAGGAGGTTGTAGCCATTAACCAAAGACAAATGCTAACTTTGGTCAATGGCAAAGGTATATCTGCTCACTCCACGGACACCCGTATACCGAAGCATGTAGCATTTATGGCCCATTTCAAGGTTCGATTCTGGGATAGGATGCTGGCTCCAGTTTCCGCTGGCCTCTCGCATGTCTCATGTGACATAAGTCAGGTGCTACGTATTTGAAATTTCGCGGTTCACGCGACATTTCATGCTGACTGATCAGCATTCAGTAATCACTTAGAGGAGGCACATATGACATTCGAAATTAGAATTCAGCTAGACTCTATACTCATTTCCCACGCCATGCAAAAGCAGACATCAGGAGTAATGTGTAAAAAGATATGCAACTTGCTGCCCTGTTACAGGAGCCATGAGCAATGAGCAGTGAAAATCTGAAATCACAAATGCACAGAGATCTGCAAGGTGCCTGGTATTTACTAATTAGTCAATTGGGGATCAAGTGCAAAATGCACAAGTGCTACGTGTGGCCGTGATCGCCTTATGGTTACAGAATAATTCGCACTCTCATCCCACACCCACAACACTCCCTCACACACAAGCGAAAATGTATAATTCCTACAAAAACTGACATAAAGAATTTGATAGTATCTCACACACTAATTATTGACAGCCAGCCTTCGATTGAAACAATGACCATCCTTCCAAACAGTATCAACTGTCTAGCACGCCCATCTCTCTCTCAACTCACTGGTTAGTCCAGCCCAGATAACCTGCACTAAAAAAACAACTAACAAAACAAACAACTCCATATGATTGTCGAGGTCTCACTTCAGAAAGTAGGCAAATCCATCCTGAACTTCCTCACCTTCTGAACTGTGGATGGATGTCCTCGTCCGATTTAAAGGCATCTTCCACGTAAGCGTCAAAAGCACAGGGAAACGGCAAGACAGTGTCGAGATCATAAATGAAGCTTTCTCCTCCACTTGAAACGTGAAGCAAGACAACATGGTAATCCTAGAAGGAGAAGTTGCTAAGTTAACCAAGTTACTTTATGATGGTGAGTTCCAGGATTACATGATGTATAATGCATGTATTATACATCACCGAAAACGGATACAAGACTAATACAGCCCTCCTTATAGTAACAAAATAAAAAAACACAAACCCTGAAAACAGACCAAATGTCCAGTGACAGGGAACACTGAACTAAATAGTGGAAATGTTCATAGACATTAGGTGTATATCCATTAACCCAGCAATTTTACCTCTAGGAATCCATCCTACATAAAAACGGCCATACACATGTAAAGGTATATAGACTAAGAAAATCTCTGCAGCACTGTTTGTAATAGTGAAAATTCAGAAACAACCAAAAGTCCAAGAGGGAAATGGTTAATAAATCATGATGCAGCCACATGACGGAATACTACTCAGCTGGAAAAAAGATTTGGGTAAATTTATGTGGGAAACAGAAAAATGCCATTACCAAGTTGGATGGAAGAAGCAAACTGCAGAATGTGTGTAATATATTATTTTATAAAAGCTGTACATGTATAAGGACACACGTGCACGCTCAGAAGTAATCAGCATGCATATGAACAGGGGAAAAATCTGTAAGGATATTCTCCAAACTATTAACAAAGGGGAAAGCTTGAGGTTCTCCCAAAGCAGGAACGAGGGCTTTAACTTCTTGATTTATACTACATTTGCAGTTAAAAAGAGAAAAGTGTAGGTTTCAAGTTTGGGTTTTTTTAATCAGCTAAGCCCTCATCCGTAACCCTTAAAGGAGAGGGATAGAGAGAGCTTCTCCCGCAGAGCTTGGCCACGGTGTGCACGTGACTTCTCACTCGTGTGACTCCCAGATACCTGGCACTGCTGCAAGGGATGTCAGGGGGGTTATCAAGGGATACGAGGACCGTCGGGTGCTGTGAGTCCCTCAGAAGAAAAACGCCCCCACTGAGAACAGCTCTGTGAGATAAAAAGTTCAGCCACATCAGGACAACATTCATAATGCTGTCTTCCATTTCTAGCACTTCAGAGCTCACAGAGCACTTTCTCAAACGTTATTTCATTTGACTCTGGGAGGCGGGCAAGAGAATTAATCGAAACTAGAGATGTTGGACCATCAGAGCCTAAAGTGCTTCCTTTGGCTCCAATTCTATCTTAGTAAAGCAGAAAGAGCATCAGAATTGGATGCTTATTCCCTGTACGCGCCTTAATGCACCCTGCCCTCCAGGTATAAAACACAGGGCTCTCCCTCTAACAGTCCACAGTTTCCTCCCCCTGGGCTTGTTCATGCCATTCCGCCATCCGTAGCAACCTTCTCCACTTCTCTCCCCAGACCCATCATTCAAGCTCTGGCTCAAGTGCTCTCTCCCCCATGGACCCATTTTCTATCTTCTCACACCCCCTGCCAGGAGTAGTCTCTGCCTTATCCAAAATCTGTTTCTCTTTGACATTTTCTAACTGATAATGCAGTGTGGTTTTTTGAAGCACATACTCCCTATTATTTGTGGGAAACTGTGCTGTTGAAACACAGCTATAAAGATGAGACAGACTGGCCCTTACCCTCAAGGAGTTCCCAGAGGAGTGAGTGGGAAACACAAGCCAACAATGCATGGGAGTGTGAGGACACGAGAGAATGAAGGCGGCAGGCGAGGATGCAGGGAAGGCGTTCTGAAACCAGACCACCTGGCTCACACTTCAGCCCCTGCACTAACCTGCCTCAGTTTCCTCCTTTATAAAATGGAAATTGGAAATAGCTTTAGCGCTTACCTCAGAGTGTTACTGGGCAATTAACGAGATTATGTATGTAAATGTATTTTTAAAAGCCAACCAAGAAACCGAGGGGATGGGGGCCCAACAGCCAAGGAGGGTCTCACTGAGGAAGGGCTGCCATCACTGAATCTCACCTGAAGGGGAGAGCTTTCCAGAAAGAAGATACAACTTGTGAAAAGGCATAAATGATGACTATCCACAACCTTCTAGTTAGTTCAGGTCCATATTCCTACATACCACATGGATGATGAACTTGAGGGAAAGCAGGCCTCAACGTGGAATCACCTTCCTGGCATAGAGGTGAAGCCACGGAATGCAGATTTAAGCAGTGGCCTTACTCTTGAGTTGGCTTCAGTGCTTACCCAAATGCCAGGAAAGACCCAGCGGGGCTGGGGGAAGGGGTGCCCACCCCGAAGTGATCTGCTCCTTGGGGTTTGGTGTCTCTACCCACTCAGGGAGGCCTCCTCATTTCCTACAAGAGGACAGCAGTGAGGCAAAGATAATATGCTAGAGGGTGTGGGGAGACGTGCCATATCAAGATTCCCCACCCTGAGCTGCCATGAGATGTTGTGTAAGGGAGACACGGCCCCAAGTCCTTTCCCTGCGAGCTTCCTCAAGACAGGAAGCAAGGCCATGACTCAGAATCAGCTGAGCGGTTTAGCAATGGGGATGACCTCTAGGGCAGGTGGACAGCCTGCAACAGGGGTTATGCAGTATTGCTAACGGTAACAGCTAACGCTTCTCGAGCACCAGCGCCAGATACCACACCGGACACCAGGGTAACGCTTTAAATGCATTATCTCATTTAAGCCTCGCCACCTCACTGACCAGAGGACACTGAAAAAAGAGGGTGAATAACACATCCAGTTCACACAGTCCACCACTGGGAGGACTGGGGCTTAGCCCCAGTTGGCCTGACTCTGAGCCCACGCTCCTAACCCAACGCTGCTGGATTTGGGTTTGAATGTCAGAGCAGATCACCTGCCGGTGAAGGAGTCCAGAAGGTGAACTTCGTGAAGTCAAGGATTTCAGTCTATTTTGTATCTGGCATATAAACAGGCACTCAATAAATACATGTTAAATAAATGAGTGAAGCCAATTCAAATGATATCTTACTTGAAACAGGTATCAGAAACTAGGTGTTTATTATATTATCATGAATGGAGTTTTACTTTATCTCCCCGTTTATCAACATAAACCATTCTGTTCTTCAGGGGGCCGGGTTAAGGCCACACACAGATGTGCCCTGCAAAGGACCCAGGCCTGAGACCCAGTCCTGCCACTGGTCAGCTATTACTAGATGACCTGGAGCCACTCACTTTGCCTTTCTGGGCTTGTTTCTTCACCTGAAAAGTGAAGGGGGTGGAGTAGATCCGTGTTTTTCCATTGCCAGTCATGTTCACTCGGGAGTTTGCTAAAAACACCAATTCCTGAACCCGTCTCTAGGTCAACTAAATCAAACACCTGTATCTTTAACACAGTCTCCAGGTAATTCTAACATGCAGCTGGACTAGATATTGCTAAAGTTCTTTCCGGTGCTAAATGGGTAAAGTTTGGGAGATCACAAATACATCTGCCACGTCAACCCTTTAAAATCATTCTGGTAATAATTTCAAAATTAAAAGAAACCATACCTGTAAGTGCTCCTACCTTAGACCAAGTACCATCTATTCTCAAAAGGTCAAATTATTAGTAATTATCATTGCCTTTCTCTACTGCCCTATGATTTCTGCTTTCCCAAAACATAAAGACCACTCAGGGATCAAAAGGATGAAGGCAGCAGAAGCTCTCTGTGTTGACCATCTTACCCAGATCACAGGTCCATCTCCAGGTCTGGCCTGCTGTTTCCAGATAGGTATCTACAAAACACAATAAGCTTCAATTTCATGAGCCATGACTTCAGTTAAACCACTACTAAATTCTTTAAAGCAATATATAAATGAAAAACAAAATATTTCTAAGCAACCAACAAAGTGAAAGAACGAATCGGTAAGAAGAAATTGAAATCCTTCCAAGTGTTCCTAACAATGAAAGGGCAAAAATTAACTGCATGATGTTTTCTGGAGTAGAAAGAGACCTGAACTAGGAATGAGAAGGCCGGGCAGGTTCAAGTCTTGCTTTCCCACTTAATTATTTATGGGACTTCCCTGAGTCGCTATAAAATGGAGACAGCTGTCTGACCCTTGCCTATTTCACAGGGTTTCCATTAGGATCAAATGAGGTGACAAAACATGAAGGGCTTACTTTTTTTAATACTTCATGTAAATTTACTAAAGTTCTATTTAAATTCCAGAAACAAAGAACTCTTTACCTCAAACCTAAGAGTACGTGCCTCCAACCTAAGCAATTTAAAAAGCTCTAACTTATACGTAAAGAAAAGGGAGGTAATCTGTGTGAATACGGCATCACGTATTTCCTTCCTACAAGCAAAGAACTAAACTTTCCCTAAACCAACCATGCCCTGGAAGGGGGAAAAAATGATCTCATTCCAAAAACAAACTTTAAAATGTCGCTATATTTTATAAAGCACATTTCGAACAGTACTAAACCCATGCTATATTTAGCTTCTAATGTCATCCTGAATTTCTTGTTCTCTTTCTGCAATCATTTGCCAACTTACCATCTTCCTCTCATTAGATATGAAAACAGCGTAACATTCTTCTAACGGATACTGGTTGTGGTTTTTGATGTATTCACAGAGCTTCCAAATATTTTCTTCACTGAAATAAAATAATTGTTAATATAATTAAGCAAGAACGCTGACTTTCAAATTTGAACAGGATTAATGATGACATTAAAAAGTTGGAGACCTTAAACACCATTTCATCCAACAACTGGCTAACATTTGAACCTTCTCTGAAACATCCCCAACAAGCTGTTATCCAACCTATATGGCTGTGGACCCCTCTGCAGACAAGAGTTCACTACCTCCCCCATCAGTGTTTGTACATGGAAGCATTTTATAACTGACAAAATGCTACGTAAATATTCTATAAGCTTTGGGTTCAGGGACTTGAGATACAGCTAGAATTTAACTCAGCCACTTACAAGGTAAAAAGCTTTGAACACTGTGACTTCTTAGAGTGCCTGCTTTCCTCATCAGTAAAATGGGCATAATCACATCATATTATGAACACTCAATAAATCTGTTAACATTGGTTTCCTGCTCCCCCAAGGAAGGGGCAGGGCGGTGTTTTGGGTGGGAGGGCTCCTGAGTGGAAAGGATCGGGCAGGTATGTGGTATGTCCAGGAATTCTTCTGGAGGGGCCCCGTAAATGGGATTCCTTCCCCAAGTCCCTCTGGTGGGGAAGAGGGCCTGACTTAGAAAGTTCTTTCTCATAGTGAACTCAAATGTATCTTCCTAGACCTCTGTCCAGTAGAAATCTCTCTTCTCTACGAAAGGCCTTTAGCACTTTGAAGAAGCGGTCAGAATTTCTTAAGTAAAGCAATGACCAGTGCATCAAACTGAGCCACACTGGTAGCCACAGCCACACCCCTGCAGAGGCAAGCAGTCACTGCTGGCAGGGCTCACAGCTCAGCCTCTGAGTTCCTTTTTCTAATGAGCCACACAGCACCTTTGCTCAAAATGAGCTACACCCACACTCTGCTCACACACACGACGCAATCTGCCAAAGCCTAATTTCAGCCCCCTACACCATGCCACCCAAAAATGAAGCAAAGCACCAACAGCACTGAGGACTGTCACCATTTTATGGAAATACACACATTCAATTTAAGTCTTAACCCTTGTCTACCAGTCTCAATGCTCCATACGATTAGGCTTCAAGTACCAAAGTTCAGTGTCTGTATTTTTCTCCTATGATTTCGTTTTCCTCTAAAATACCTAAGAAATCTTATGGAAAAGGTGTAGCAACAGGAGATTACTGTCTACTTCCACAGGATATGTAGTATGCAGTAACAAAAATGCAAAAATGTACTACTTCAATGGGACAAGTAGCTAAAATTCTTTTAATCTGGATATTCTAAAACCAAGTTTCAAGAAGACATTTGTCTGTCTTGCCTGTAGATGTTCTGGAGAGTTGACCACAAACATCTTCAAGACATGATGTACAAAGCACTGTACTAAGTGCTTAGAAGATATGATAAATTAGAGCTTACGGACAGTGAGAGGGGACATACAGATCCATAAATCAGTAAGCATCCATGAAGGCCATAAAAGATGCATAGAGAAGGGAGTCATTAATTTTAAGGGATACGGGAAGATGGAGGAGATACAGGTCAGTGGTTTTTCTGTTTGCTCCCCTTCCCTCCATCCCATAGAGTTAGGGCAAAAAGTTCATGAATCCATATGTACCACAAGTACTACTGGCAGGCTGAATACATGTGGCTTGGACACACTTTGCCAATTATTTTTCAAATACATGTGAATATTGCACAGAGGAAAAATAAATTTAAACATAAGAGTTACTGAACTTCTAGTCCCTTTTTATATCCATTTTGTTTTCAAGAGTACAATTAATATCATGTAGGAAGATCTCATGATACTTTCAATGTTAATAAAAAAGAGGGCCTTATATACTTGAAAAGCTAGGAGTCATTTGGAATAGAAAAAGCACTGGATTTGGTGTGAGTCCTGGAACCCGCTTAACTGGTTTTAAAAAAAAATGGGGAATGATGACAGTAATGTCCCAGCCTGTCAATTGATTGTTTTTGGCAGCAGGAAGACTAACAAAGCAGCATTAGGGCCCATGGTGCTGCAGGGTTACTGGTGATGAGCTAAGTTCAGAGAAACATGCAGATGAGGATTCCTGGCACACAGTAGGTGCTCAATAAGTGATTGAAAAACACAAAACAATTACAAAAGAATCAGAAATGTTCTGCAAACCGCACAGTGCCACATAAACATTGGCCACCACTGTTATCACTAAGCTGGGTCTGAAAAGATAAGTTAACCTGACAGAAACTAACAGAAGTAGAGACAACATTTATTTCAAGTTAGAAGTACTCGCAGGAGCACATGTCGTAAGGTGTACCTACCCCACATGTTCAGACAGGATAAGGCACTGGTTCTCAATCAGAGACGATTTGCTCCCAGGGGACATTTGGCAATGCTGGAGACATTTTTGGTGGTCACCGATTGGGACAGGATGCTACGGGCCTCTAGTGGGTAGAGGCCAGGGATGCTGCTACACATCCTACAATGCACAGGACAGGCCCCCCACAACAAGAAATCAACATGGTCGAGATGTCAACAGAGCCGAGGTTGAGAAACCCTGGGGTAGGGCAGAGAAGGCAAGTTCAAAATGAGGTTTTGGAGGAACAGATGGTGACCAGACCTTAGAGGGCTTGCTATGCTCAGTGGACAGACTTTTTGTCTATACCTATATTCCCTGAAATGTGGCCGACAGGCCAGGCTCACCGCTCCACTGTGCTCCTCACACATCCAGGCTCTGGTGGGACCTTAAGAGCTGTATGTGTTACAAGCTCCCAGCTGATTCTCTGGCACATTCAAATTCAGAATGGCTTTGAGAAGTGTGAAGAAGTTAGACTTGACAGGATATGGGAGAGCCGAGCAGAGAGGCCTGTTAGGAAGGACTGGAACAGGCCCTCAACAGCTAGTCAAGGAGGATCTGGCCAATGATTGAAGGAACTAAAAAAAAAAAAAGACAATCTATTGAAAAGATGTTCATCTCCTACCATTCTTCCACCAAACTGCTCCACTCCAACCATGCCAGCCTCCTTGTTATTCCTAGGATATTCATGGCAGGCTTCCTTCTCAGCCTCTGCACCTGCTGGTCCTCTGCCTGGAATGATCTCCCACCAGTATCCATGAAGTTTCTGCCCTTTTTCTTCAGATCTGTTCAAATATCACTTCATCAACAATGTCTTCCTTAAATATCCTAATATAAAATAGTAAGTCTCCATCCTTTACCTTGTTTTATCTTTCTCATAACACTTAACACCTAAATATGGTTTGTTTTTGTCTGCTTTCCCCCAACCAAAATGTAAGAACCATGAGATCTTACCAGGGATTTTGTCTATTTTGTTCACTGCTGTATCCTTAGTACCTAAAATCATGCATTACACACTCCAAGTGCCTAATAAATATTTAGTGAATGAATGAATAAAACAATGAATGGACGTTAGGGGCAAGAACTAGTAGGATGTAGGTGAGCAGGAGGGCAGAAATAAAGTGCAGTATTTAAGCGTGGCTTTCAGCATTATAGAGATTCGTTTCAGGAGTACCACTTGCTAAATGTGTGTGATCAGTGGGCAAGCAACAGGCCTCTCTATGGCTCAGTGTTTTCATTAATAAAATGAGGGAAATGATAGTAATATAGAACCTATCTCCTAAGGCATGGACGGAAGCATTTGGCACTGGGCCTAATATGCAGTCAGAGCAGCACAAATGTTAAGTTCTGGGTGGCACTGGTTTGGTGGCCAGCTGAAGGAGGGAAAGATAGTTCTAGATGGCCCTTCGGTGTTTTGTACAGGGACTAGAAGTGGAGAACTCATTACACAGGCAAGGAAAGGGTAGGTGTGGGAGTGAAAAGGACCAAGGTAGGAGCGGTGATTCAGCCACAGAGATGGCCTAGGACGGGTACGATGTGCGGACTCCAAAGCCAAACTCTACCGGTAAATCCCCATTCCTTCACTTACAAACTATGTGGCCTCAGACAAGTTACTTGCACCCCCGTGTGTTCAGTGTTCTCATTTTCAAAATGGGGATAACAATGATATTTACCTCCTAAGGTAATTGTGGGCTTAAATGAATTCGTTTACATAAACCACCCAGCACAATGTTTGGCATCTAGCAAGAGCTACGTTAAGTTTAACCATTATAATGACAACACGGTACCATGGTTTCTGGTACAAGGGGGCCTGAAATGGATTTCTGGATGCTATTAACTGGGTGACCTTGGGAAAGTTACTGCGAAACCTCTGTGCCTCCATTCTCTTCCAAAATTAAAATGACCAGCACATCAGTGTGAAACACAAGTTTAGGCAAAGTCATTTCCATAGGCTCTCTGCGCTCCACCCTCCGCCTCCAACTCCCCTTCCTAGCCCCAGTGCACTGAGATCTGCTGAGAAATGTCCAAGCGAAAAGCGCCAGGCAAAAGTAATACACTGCCGACTCTACCATTACTGGCGAATCCCGCACCCTCCCATACAAATGCCCACGCTCTACTCAAAAGACGAGACCTGCCATTCAAGCTCCCTCTTTGCACCAAACAGAAAAATCCGCCAGTAGGGACCCAGAAAGCCCGGGGGAGGAGCCGGGAAGAGGCGGGGCCCAACTGCGACGTCGCGGCCGCCACGGGGATGCTGGGGTTGCGCCCGCGCCCCCTCACCAGTAGCAGCTGTTGTAGACACAGGCGTCCCTTGGGGGGCTGGCCGGCTGGTAGCCGGCGGCTGCGGCGGCGGGAACATTCCCCTCCATGGTGGCTTGGGCCAGGGCACCGGCTTGAGGCGCGCCAATTGGTCCAGAAACGCAGGCGCGCTCCGGGGAAGGAGCTGGCGCGTTGCAGTCCGCACAGGTTCTCGAAGCGGAGTGGGCGGAGCCCGGGCAGCTGGTGCAGTTCCCGAGTGGTGGAGCCTGGGACCTGCAGGCGGGGATCTGGGCGGGGCGAGCGGCTCAGGTTCCCAGAGCCCTGGGTCCAGAAGAGCGGTGCAAGTTCCGGTGGGTGGAGCTAGGGGCTGAATGAGCCGGCCCAGGGCGGCCCTGAGCAGGCGGAGCTGGTTCCGGTGGGCGGTGCCTGAGCGGGACGCGCGGGGCTAGTTCCGGGAGGGTGGAGCCAGGGCAAAGTGGGCGGGTCTGGGGTTGGGTGAGCGGCTTGAGTTTCCCGCGGACTGAACTCTGGCGAAGACTGCGCGATTCCGATAGATGGGGCTGGGACCAATGGAGCCAGGGCGGGGAGGTGCTGGTGGCGCGGGTTCCGGGTGTGGCGGGGCTGGGAGTGCGGGAGGGGGGGGGGCACGGTGGCAACGGCAGGGACCCAGTCAGGTGGAGGAAAAGAGAGGTCACTGGCCGACGACCTGAAGCGTCAGGGGAGGACTTCAAGTTGGTCAACTGCCGGACCCTGAGTGGCGCTTCGTGACTCTCCCGGAGGAGTCTGAGCCCCTCCAACCTGTGGCCGGGTCGCCTGCTGTGGAGAAACCAGATGAGATGCGGAAGACGGGACGTGTGAGAGTGAAATAAGAAACTTGTGTGTGAAGAAATGAAGCTTTAGCACTTTGAGCCTAGAGCCGCGGGAGCCAGGGGGAAAAAGGGGGAGGGGTTAATTCCAAATACTGCATCTGCATCAAGGATGGTTTGAGAGAAGGACATCACCCTAAAATCCACACCGTACAGTAACATTTTTTCAAACTAAAGAATTGTATATATTGGCTTAGAACGATCTATGGATTCCTTGATATAGTAAGTTAAAAACCAGTGTTCACCAAGATTCCACATGGTACCCATCGTGTTGGTCATGTATGTTCATTTGCTGGCAGCGTGGAAGGAAAGACACCAAATGGTTAAAGCCGTTAGTCTCTGGTGAATGAATGGCATGGAGTATTTTCACTTTGTGCTTTAATAACCCTCTGAATTGTCTGTGTTTGCAACGGGCATATATAGCTGATCAGGGTACTTCCCATTCTCAGAATTGAAATTCTTGTTTTATAGGCCATCTGCAGTCAGATGTTCCCAACTCATGAGATCTCAAGCCCCCCAAATCCTAAAGACTGAGCATAAGTCCTTGTGTCAGTTTTCAATTTGTTGCCTCTCAGCTCTGCATACACACTTTCATATAAAAGCTCTATGACAAATAATTCCTTGAAGCATTTCTCTGTTTAAGTGAGAAGGGTGTTAAGCCGTCTCATGAACGCGTGTTGCAGGAAGAAGATTCCTGCAGTTTCTGGGACGGTACAAAAGTTTGGTGAGTGGTCAAGAGAATTACCATCCCGCGGGGCCTGCCCCAGCCACAGGCCCTGACCTTGCAGCTTTAGCTTGACAATAACCTTTCTGCCGTCCTCTTGACACAGAAACCAGAGGCCAGGGAGGCCTGCAGGCAAGTGCCTGCCCGTACTCCTTCAGCAAGCCTACACACAGTGACCTGTGGCTGGGGGGTCCTCACACTGAGCAGTGTCCTTCAGCTTCGAGTCTCCCCTTCTTCCCCAAACCCCTCCATCACCCCCCACCCCACCCCAATGCATTCTGAAGGCCTTCTGCCCCCTGCTGGCTCCCAGACTCCCAAGGCATCCCCACAATGGTTGGTGGTCGCTCCCTTCTACCTACTTCTCTACCTTGCTTAAAGGAAGTTGAATGTCAAGAATTAACTACGATAAAAGTGTAACTATAGGATATAAGGAAACTTTACATGGTCCCTAGAGCTGAGGAAGAGTACTCAAGAAGGACAAATTTGAAAGGGGTTTGGACCTCATTGGACATGGTGTGGGTTGGTTACCAGATAGCAGAGAAGTTCACTGGTTTACCCGGGCTGGAGGTGGTCTGGAGTCGCCGGGCAAACAAAAGAGAAGGGGTAGAGGAGAGCCAGCAGTCTCTGCCATAATGTGCTTTTTTTATGCTTTAAATTTTCTAAGAAGGAGCTACTTTTTAAATTGAAAACAAAAATAGATCATATTTTAAAAATTCATATGATTTCATAGTAGAGACTATAAAAAGGGATATGGTAGAGGAGTAGGAGGTGCTTAGAACCAGATTCTAACCTACAGACTCCAACGAGGAAGGAATAAGAGATGCCCTCCAAGAAGCCAATACCCAATGAAATCAAGATGTTAAAGGGCAGGGGTTTGGAGGAGGGACACATAAAGGAAAGTACGTATGAAAAAGGGCCACATATGAAAGGGGAGTATCAGGAAGTCTACAGCACATAATACACAGGCTTAATAACAAAAGGAGCTCCTATTTTTTTATTGGGGCCGGGGGAAGGGGGATATTTGTAATCCTCAATATTAAGAACTATAAGAAAAAGGAAGAGATAATCCCATTGCTTGGGACCGTATGATATGATGTGATAAGACAGCTGAAAGAAAACAAATAGCCAATGACTATTTTGCTTTATCAAAGAAGATGATCCTCAAACTGTAAAGAATAAGGAAAATAGCAGTAAGAGGAAATGAAAGTCAAGATAAGTACAGTGATAGAAAGCACTAAGTTGCCTTAAATAGGTTAAAAATCTTCAGATCCAGATAAGTTATATCCCAGCATACTGAAAGTGCTTTAGATTATGACCCCAAAACCTTTCTTATGGCTCTGAGAAAATACGTTGGAGGAGATGACCTAAAGCTAAATATGAATACTTGCTATCTTGAGTCACATAAAAGGAAAAAATGTGTTCCAGACACTATACCCTGGTGAACTTGATGCCTATTCCCAGGATGGTTTGTGACCACAACAAAAGGTGATTATCTAGAGGGCTTTAGTGATTTGCCAAAGTCCATTTCATGCCAAATGGACATCATTTCAAGTTGTTGGAAGAATTAATTGATCATTAGAATAGGATTATAGCACAAACAATAAAATTTGATTCTAGCAAAGCAGCTGGCCCCGTTTTATTAGTCATGACTCGTTACTTGTTCAGTTAAAAGGCAAGGCAGAAAGGCTATTTATTAGCTCATTTAACAGGACACTGAAGTAGCTCTTACCGTCAAGGATGAGCTGCAGAAACCACGGTCTCAAGGGATCAGAAGCACAATTCACCTCCCAGGCCTTCTTTCTTCCTGTCTCAGTCTGCTCCTCAGTGTTTGGCTTCATGGTCAGGTGACTTCACTTATTGCTGTGGGGAGGATGGCCGTTGGCAGCCCCATATTCATATTTTCCAGGCATGGCAACCCCAATGGAAAAAAAGCTTCTTTTTCCTCATAGCAATCACACGGAGTGACTTGTACATTTATTTTTCACATTTCTATACAGCTGGAATTTTTCTCATTTATTACTTTTTAATAACATTTTTAAGAATAAAAAATTTTTCTTATATCAACACTAATATAAAGAGCTCTGTGGACAGACTATTGCTCACTTAGCTTTTCCCCTACTGTTGTACATTAGTTTGTTCTCAGATCCTAGCATTATAAATAAAGCTGCAATCATCATCTTTATACATAAATCTTGGTCCATGACTGATTATCATGTTAGGGTGGAGTACTAGAAGTGGAATTCCTGGGCCAAAGTTTTTAAATATTTTCAAGGTCTCTTGATACATGTTGCTATATTGCTTTTAAGAAATGGCCCTATACTTCAATATCACATTGAGTAGATTATTGTTAAATATATATATGTGCCAAAAAACTGTCATTCCCGTTGTTATTTTAATTTTCATTTATCCAATTACTACTTACCTGTACTAAAAGGGATAATTTCAGTATGAAGCAGTAAGTGCTAAGGTAGCAATGTACTATGGGAGCTCTGGGTGGAGCACCTTACCATTTGGAATGGGGTATTGGGCCGGGTTGGAATATTACTCATCTTACTTAGAATGGGGTAGGAGGGAGGCAATACTCCCAGAGCCCTCTGCATGGACCAGCCCATGCCTGTGGTATTAGGGAAGGCTGATAAAAAGAGAAAGTCTGAAAAAAAGCACATCATCAAATTTTGACATATCTTCCCTGCTCATTTTCTGTGCCTACTCTCTCCCAACCCTCCATCCCCCAAATCTGAAAGGGGTGTCTGTCTTACCTGGCCTCCCAACATTCCTTTTGTCAGTGCCCATTCTAGGAAACCACTGGTAAAATTCCCCTTTCTGACCTCACACCTCTATACCAGTTTGAACTCTTTGTTGCAAATAACAGAAACCATCTCTGGCTAAGTTAAACAGGAAATCAAGATTACTGGGAGGGTGAGGAGGAGGGAGGTTGTTGGGACTTGGAAGGGAGGAAGCACAGTCCAGTCATGCTGATATAATGCTCCAAGAACCCAAGAATCATCTGGTTAGGATGCTACCATTAATGCCCTCTGCTCCTGCCACCATGAATAATCTCTGCCCCTGCATCTTTGGGTCACTTCTTCAAGAGGTGATGACTATCTGAAGTGGGAGCAGTCCACTGACTGAGTTGAGGTGAGGCCACATGCCTGAGTCCTAGTTACCAGGTTAACAGGAAAATGAAGTATCTGTCCCTATAGGATTTGTATTGAAGGAGGCAGGGCCCTGCCCAACCCAAACCCACTCCAAGAGGAAATCTCTCAGCTAGGAGAGGTGTTTGTTTAAATACAGAATAGCTAAAAAATGGAAAATGTCAACTATGACCCTCCCCACCTTCATGTGATTGATTAATGGTTTTCTCTCTTTTGTGGAAAATCAATGAGATTAGCTATCAAATTTAAGTAAGGCCAGATTTACAACATTCCAAGAGAAATACCTATGCAAACTGATTTTTACTTTCTAACTTCGTCATCAAAAAACAGACAGGGACCCACCTGTGACCTCATCTCAAATGAGGTAATGGAATTATGATTAGCCCTTACCTCAGCCTTCTTTTTTGTCATACTTGAGGTAAAAAACACTTGACCCTCTTTAAGCAGTCAGGGATTATGGGAAAGAACCTGTTTCTACTGCCCTTCCTTTTTTAAAATCAAGTCACTCCCATCTCCAATAGCTAAGATTTTGGAAAAGGCAAGAAGTATCACCAGCTAAAGACCACTTCCAGACCGACTCTATAAGTTTCCTAAGGCTGCTGTAACAAATTACCACAAACTAGGTGGCTGAAAAAAAATGATTCTGTCACAGCACAGGAGGCCAGAAGTCTGAACTCAAGGTGTCATCAGGGTTGGTTCCTTCTGGAGGCTGTGAGGGAGAACCTACCTATTCCATACCTCTGTCCTACTATCTGGTGGTTGCGGAAAGTCCGTGGCGTTCCTTGGCTTGTTGATGCATCACTCCAATGTTTGCCTCCATCTTCATATCACCTTCTCTGTGTGTCTCAGTGCATCAAATCTCCATCTCTTTTCTCTTATGAAAAGTGAACATATCAGAAGGGTAGACTATGCTACTTTAAATGTTGTTCTTTCCTCTTTTGTTTATATTGGATCAACAATCACTTTAAAGCTTTATTCTATTGTAAAATTAATACATATTCAATGCAAAAAAAATCAGAAATATTGAGAAAAGTACAAAGAAACCACACAGCAACCATAATATTACTATCCAGAAGTGAACCATTCACATTTTGTTGTAGTTTCTTACAGGCTTTTTTCAATGCAAATGTACAGAAATGCTCTTTTTTTTTAAACAAAGTTGGAACTATGATACCTATTTCTCTGTAGTTTCTAAAGTTACAATGCATTGTGCACATATATTTTTCCATATAATTAATATAGTTATATCATAATTTTAATGGCTATATAACATTCTTCTTAAGAAAGGCCCCACCGAAGGACATCCAAGTTGTTCTCAGTTTTTTACATACATAATGCTGTGGTAAATATCATGATGCACACATTTTTGAAAACTTTTAAAAGGCAAAATTTTGAGTTCAGAATATATAATAACTTCTGTATCTTAAATGTGCATCAAAGGAATTCCTGATAATCCCTCCAAACTAGCTTTTGCCACTGCCTTCCACATGTGAATACAGCTTCATCTCTCCATTAGCTAAAACAAAAAACCAAACACTGGAATCATCCTTGACTCCACTCTTTCTCTAATGTCTCAGTCCAATTAGTCAGCAAATTCACTTGGCTCTTTCTTCCAAATATACCCATAATTTGACCATTTCTCATTACATGCATGCTCTCACACTGGTCTGTGTCACCGTCATCTTTTGTCTGGATAATTGCAGTGACCTCCTAACTAGAGCTGCCAGATATAGCAAATAAAAATACAGGACACCCCATTAAACTAGAAGTTCAGATAAATGATAATTGTTTTTAAATATAAGTGTGTCCTAAATATATCATTCTCCATGCAGCAGCCAGAAGGATTCTTTCAAAAAGTCAGAATAAGTCACCCTGCTCAAAATCCTGTGATGTTTTTTCATCTCATAATAAAAAGTAAAAAAAGAAAAAACAACAAAAAAACTCAACCTTGCAGCTGAGGCCCACAGCCCTGCTGGATCTGCCACCAGCGGCTCTTTGCTCTTTGATTTCATTGTCCTCGCTGTTATCACCTTTCCACTGCTGGCAACTCTCTTCTTCCAAATATACCTAACCTCCTTTAGGTCTTTGCTTATACTTCTGAGCAAGACCTTCCCTAATTCACTGTTTAAAATTGCACACTTCCCTCCCCCTACTTTATATATCTCTGTAACACTTACCACCTCTTAACAAATATATTTAGTCTTTCTCCTCCCACCAGAATTTAAGTTCCATGAGAGTATTTTTGCTTTTTGTTCACTGCTGCATCCGCAGTGCTTAGAATAGTGCCCGGCATATAACAGATGCTCGATAAATATTTAATAAGTGTTAAATTAAAGAAATGTAGTTATCCAAATCAATAAATAGCTTTTGTTTCTGTTTCGCTAGGACTTGCACATTCTGATCATTCAGCATGTTATCTATTTCAAAGTAGTTGAGTAACTACTGTTATCTTAGAGAAGCCATTTTCTGTAATTCTATAATAGCAAACATTTCTAAGTGCAGATACGGTTCTAAGGTATACTATCTTAGATCTTCAGGTATTATTATTATAATTCTTTTAAAGAGGAGGAAATTAAAACCCGGAGAGGTGAATAATTTGCTCGAGATCGTACACGTGGGACATTTGGCAGTGTTGGATACTGAACCTGCACTAATTGCAGTACTCTACCGACTCGCTTTTAACTCCCCTTCTGTTTTCTTTTTAACTTGTTTTGGTTAAGCCATCAGTAAGAGGCTCTTAAGGGTTAAAGTCAAAGCCCGACAAAGGCCAACTGCTTTTTACCTCTCCAGTCGGACTCGGCATTTAGCGCTAGCATCTTGCACTGGGAGAAGCCGGAGGCAGGTGTCGGGGCGGGGCGGAGCCGCCGATCAGAGCGGGCGGGAGTCTCCCTTCCCCCTCTGACAGCCACGCGCCAAAATTCCAAACGCGACTTCGCGCCGCTACCGGCCATCTCCCTCCGCGGCGTCCAGCGAGCCGGAACTATATGAGAAAAATAAGTCAGCGTTCTCACGCCCCTGACTGCTCAGGGGCTCAGCACCGCGGGCGCAGGTTCTCAAGTTCGGCCCGAAGTCCTTCGCTCTCCAGATGGGAGGGTAGTTCCGATCCCGCCGTTGGAGGGTGGCAGTGTGGGCGGGACGGGCGGCGGATGGATTCCGGGAGCGCGCGCGGAGCCCGCTGGCGCGGAGCTTGTGGCGCCAGAATTCGGAGCGCGGAAGAGCCTGAGCGTCTGCAGCCCGGCGCCCGGCCCCGTCTCCCGCAGCCGACGTGGGCACCAGGAGCCGGAGAAGATGGTGGTGCTCCGCAGCAGCCTGGAGCTGCACAGCCACTCTGCCGCCCCGGCCTCGAGCTCCCTGGACATGTCCAACGGGTTCCTCATCTCGGAGCAGATCGGCCGGCGGCGGCTCCGCTCGGCCCGCGCGGCTGAGCAGTCGGCCGTCAGCGCGGCCGCCGCGGGCGTGAGTACCGGGCCGGGGCGGGACGCTTGGGCCGGGCCTGGGGGGACTGCTCGTGGCCCGTTCCCCGGGTGGGGCCTGAGGGTGGGCGACGCGGCCGGGGTGACAGTTGGGGGGTGGGGGCGGGGGCGGTTGGGCGCAGTCTTGCGGAGGAGGAGTTAAAATGGAAGGCTTCTTAAGATCAGAGCCCCAAGGGGTGTGGGTCGCATGACGAGATCGGACGGGACGAGGGCTATGCTGTTGCTGCCCGCTTGTACACCAGAGGAAGCCGAAGCTCCCCGGAGCTAAAGTGAAGTAGCGGGGCGAGCCTTGGTGTGGGGGGCAGCCCCACCCCCAACCTCACGCACACACGCTTTCCCTAACCCATCGCTCAGGCTCCCGCCCCAGGTTCGCAGCGACCGGATGCAGAACACATGTACTGACTGACAACTATGCCTAGTGACGGTGTTAGGGCTCACGGGGACAGAAAAACTGGGATCCGGGTTCCCTGACCTCCATTCACGGCCCAGAGAGGTTCCGTAATAAGAGCGCAGTGACTAAAGACCAGCTTGCATAACCCGCAGGGTCGGAGACCAACATTTCACGTGCACCCTCGTCACTCAAAGCCCCACGAACAGCTCCACGAACGTGGGTGGTTACACTCGTTTGACAGACGAAGACGCGGACTCAGGAAGGTGACCAGTCCGTGGTAGATCTCACGTTGGAACTTGGGGTTCTCTTCCTCCAAAACCCTTCCGTTCGATCGCGCTGCAGTTATAAACAGCGTCTCTAGGGGAAGTGTCCGAGGGGGTGGGGCAGCCAGGTCCCCTGGAAAGAAGTGCTTCTTGGAGGGAGGGCGTCCCCTCCGCCTCTCCACCCTCGCTGCTGAAAGAAGCACACAGGTGGAGGGGACCGCGTTAACAGAAAAGGCTGGAGAAGCCGAGAAAGCAGCGCTGGTAAAAAATTAAGGCCGCAGGAAGTTGTCTCGTTCAGTTCGAGAGCGGCTAGGCACGGAGGGGGCGGGGAATAAGAGCCGCGAGAAGGATAGGAACTGGGAAGTCCCAGCGACAGCCCGAGGGGGAGGTCTACGTGTGGCAGGAGAGAGGGACGACACTTAGTTAAGGGAGTGGTCGCTGTATGACGCGAGTGGTCAGTTTCCTTAGATGCCCCCACGCTAGCTGCTCCTCTACTGAGGGCAGCGAAAGAGCCCGTTGAGCCTCTCAAATTGTGATTCTGGATTGTAAAAGCAATTTCCTGGCTTGCAGGATGTTTCCCAGTCGTCCAGAAGTCGGTAGTGATCTGGGGAGGCCAGACACTTCTGCACGGAACTCTGGTCACCTGATTTGTTAGCCTATGTTTGGAAAAGCTAATTACTTCAGTAGATATTTATTGAATGTTTCGTGCCTTCAGGACAGGGCTAGATTCTGGGACTGTGATGACGTGTTGAAGGCTGGTTAAGTAACACAGGTGCTTAATACAACTGCGAGCTTTGAATCTCAGCTTACCAGCCATCAGAAGGCTTCTACGTGTTAAAAGGGGTGATACCACATGCATGGGTAGCAAGAAGCAAATGTGATCATGCATATAAGGAGATTACCTGAACACTCGGCATATAATGTAGCTAGGACTTAGTCACTGACAGCTGTTAAGACCACAATTTTAGTTAACAGTCACTGTCTTTCCAGTTCCTCATGTCAAAAACCTTAGAGTCGCCTTTGACTCCTCTCTCATTTCATATTAGCAAATTCTGTTGGCTCTGCTTTCAAAATATGTTCAGAATCTGACCACTTCTCAGCCCCTCCATTGTTGCCATGCTGGTTCAAGCCATTATTGCCTGGATTATTAAAATAGATTTTTGACTGGCCTCCCTGTTTTCCACCATTATATATAATAGCCCCCTCTCAACATTCAGTTCTCAATATAGCTTACAGAATGATCTTTTTAAAAGTCAAAACACTTAAGCACGCCTCTGCTCAAAAATCCCTATCAAAGGGTAAAGGTTTAAAAGTTTGGTAGCAACCCTGCATCTTTTGCCCCCTTCCCTTTATGATGAAATCCTCTTCCATTCTCCCTTTTGCAAAACCCAGTCTATTCCAGCCACACTGGCCTAGCTGCTCCTTGAATACCAGGGCCTTTGCACTTGCTCTACCCTCAGTTGGGAATTCTCTTCCCCTGCATATCTGCATGACCCGTTCTTTTATCTTTCACATTTTTTAATTAAAAAAAAACAACCCAAAATCTCAGAACTCATGGTGCTTAATGTATTTATGTTGACAAAGCCCACCAACACCAAATCTGAAACATACCTTTGTGATTGGAATATCTTCTGATTTGGAACTTTATTTTCAATACATTTGATTCAATTATAACTTGCTTTTTACATCAGTCACATATTTCAGAAACTTAGCATCCTGACTGTATTTGGGTCTGAGTTGTTTGTTTGTTTGTTTAATTTTATTGGGGGACAGTGTGTTTTTCCAGGATCCATCAAGTAGTTGTTTCAATCTAGTTGTGGAGGGTGCAGCTCAGCTCCAAGTCCAGTTGCTGTTTTCAATCTAGTTGCAGGGGATGCAGCCCACCATCCCATGCGGGAATCAAACCGGCAACCTTGTTGGTAAGAGCACGCGCTCTAACCAGCTGAGCCATACGGCTGCCCACCAGCAGCTCAGCTGCAGCTCAACTCAAGTTGTCTTCAATCTAGTTGAAGAGGGCACAGCTCACTGGCCCATGTGGGACCTGAACCGGCAGCCTTGTTGTTCAGAGCACGCAATGTAACCAACTGAGCCACCCGGCTGCCCCTGTTTGGGTCTAATTTTAGTTCCTAGTTTCCTCAGCCACATATTTATTGACAGAGCATTTCTTAGGGTAGGTTGCTTTTAAATATGGTTAAATTTATTCATACTAACTCATTAACTTGATTTTTTCTTCATCAAATCTCAGAGGCTGACCTTATCTTCAAGTTCTGAAGGTACCTATAGTCACCTATTTATCAATCATATTCTACTTTGACATTATGAATATTGTCTCACTAAGCTGGATGTGAGGATTTTTTCCTTCCTGACTTGTATGGATTCTCCAAATTTTTTGTTATTTTTAATTTTTCTTTTCTTTTTTAACTTTAATTTACATCCTACCAAACTTTTGAGTTTGGATGCATCTTCTGTGGTTTGTTTTTCCTTCAGAGTCAAACTAGCCTTGTATATTTCTGTGCTTTTATAGGTCTGAGGCTCTTTGATTCGTTAAATTTAGTGTTGTTTCTCATGCTGAAGAGTCACTTAAGGATGGATAGTAAGGAGTTTTTCTGGTGATGATTACACATTACTTTTGGTTTGTGTTTACGTACATTTTTATTCTGTATGTTGTTAGGCAAAATAAAACATGCTGTAGTATGTAAAGTAGAAGTTACTATTTTTATGGTTTTTTAAATATTGTATATTTATTTAAAAGTCTGGAAAGATATTCCAACTTGACACTGATGTGTACATCATATGGGAAATTTTTTAAAACTTGAAGTATAACACAACACAGAAATATGAAAAGTGGACGACAGCTCAGTGAAATATCACAGAGCATGGATAGAGAAATTTTGACATGTGGCAATGAGTATTGCTACCTAGAGTTGAGTGACATGGCTGCTCTGCATTCAAGAGAGTATACTTGTGCTTGTTTTGACTGGCCCTTGACTTTAGATTAGAAGCTGCAACTTTGAGATTAGGGATCTGATGAGCTCCCTATTAGAAAATGGATTATAATCAACAAATCTGGAATTTGGAAGACCAGTTAAGATTATAATATTAATTATATAGCACTTGCTTTGTGCCAGGCAAGGTACCAAATATACACACGCACATTTGCCCTATAAAGTAACTTGTTATTATCCTCATTTTAGATGTGGAAACTAAAGCACGGAGACCGTATATAACTTGGACAAGATTATACAGCTTTTAAGTGATATGTCAAGAATGAATCCTAAGTAATTTATCTTAGTTTGGGCTCTTAATCAGAATACTATTATCACAATAGATCAAAGCAGAGAAAACTAGAACCTAAATTAAGATGGTGCTAAAAGGAACCGAGAGAAAAATGCCAAATAATACTGCAAGGGTCTAGAGTTATTCCAATACAGGGAGGGAAGGCTACATTGTTTCCAGCTGAAGAAGTGAGCAATCGACCGTTGGGGATGTGCCAGAGTTTGCTGAAAGATTAGCTCTATGTATCTTTGGGAGTGGTCACCTGTGTAGAGGTGATAGTTGAACCCTTGAAGGTGAATAGAAAACATAGCAAAGCACAAAAATATTTTAGAAGATCTAGAGCAATGGCTATATTTTAAGGGTGAGAAGAGGATGAATTATGTAAAAAAAAGACATGTAAACCAAAGGGTCAAATAAAGCATTTAAAGAAGGGAGCAATCAACTCCATAGAAGACAGTGAGTTAGAGCACGGGCCATTGGATTTAGCTATTGGGAGATAGTTTTAGATCTACTGAAAGAGCTGTAGATGTAGAACTCAAATTGTTGAAGCTTGTGGAATAATAATAGATGGATGGTGAGGAATTGACCACACCAATGTTTAAAGATAAAGCTAGGGAGGGTATATCACAACTATATGTGTATAACGTGTATACCATTGTGCATTAGAATATGCTGCTGTTCAAGCTTTCAAGGAGCCCTAAGTCTGGAAATTTTTTGTTGCATGCTCCCTGTACTAATTTACAGATTCTGCAAGATTATAACACACTCAAAATCTAACAATATATTTTTCTTCCTTTAAACCTTTTAAAGAGCTATCAGTGCTCTCAATATTTAAGTAGATTTTAGCCAGAGTCACATCATCTGTGACTCTGTCAAATGAGGACACATCATCTCCAGGTTTAGTTTTCAGATTAAGTATGTTTTCATTTTTCACATCTTAGGAAATTTGTTTCTGGTGATACATGTAAAAATGTAAAAAATAGAAAGTGAAAGTCCCATATCTATCATTCAGTGTTAATTACTGTTGTGATTTGGCATTGAGCTTACCTCTTGGAATTTTTTTGGCTTAGCTATATTAAAATGACTTTGATTCAATAATGTGTTGGTTTCCTTAGGAAATCAGATGTACCTAAGGTACGTGATCTAGAGGTATTTAGGACACAGAAAAAAAATTGCAGATAACCTAAATGTGTGATACATTAAGCAATTTGTTAAATAGATTCATGTAATGCTGGAATAATATTCATTTAAAAAGATTTTTAGAATATTTCGTGACGTGAGGAAATGTTTGTATTACTAGAAAAATGTTGCAACACATAAATAGTATTATCCTAATTTAAAAATCCTGTAAATATGTTTGCATAGGAAAAGAATGGTTTGTGCACCAAAAGGTTAACAGTGATTACCTGTGAATGCTTATTTCACTTAGCATAATGTCTTTTATAAGACATGTTTTTAAAAGTTATTGATATTTTAAAATTCCCCAGTATCTGCCTCTATATAGGTGATTCCCAAAAATCTGTTTTGTTTTTTTCCCCCACACTGTTAAGAGCCTTTCTTGATGCCTAGTGCATATTTAGGGAGGATGAACTAAGCCACTTGCTATGCAAATCAAAGATTCACTTATACCACTTATAAGATTAAATCTTCCAAGTTTCTCAAGGAATCTTTCTTCCCACTATTTACCACCCCCCTCCTTTTTTTTTTTTTTCCTATAGAAACAAACCATTTTTATTATCCCCAGGAATATGGTGACATTTATTTTCTTTTTTATTGTAATAAAGTATAGATAACAAAATTTATTGTTTTAACCTTTCTTTAGTGTACAGCTCTGTAGCATTAAGTACATTCACATTGTGCTGCAACCACCACCATCATCTCCAGAATACTTGCATCTTCCAAAATTGAAACTGCCCATTAAACACTAACTCCCCATTCTCTCCTCCCAGCCCCTGGCAACCAACATTCTACTTTCTGTCTCTATGAATTTGTTTCTCATATTAAGAGAAACATAGAGCTCCATACAGTATTTGTTACAAAAGGACAAATATTGTATGTTTCCTCTTATATGAGGCTCCCAGATAAATATTGTTACCAAAAATAAATATATATATGCTTATTTCACTAAAACTCTTCTTAGAGTTCCTAAATTTCTTTTAGCTCTATGTTCTTGTACATTTTTAAGCTGCTCTCTAAGGTTCCTCCAGCCCCATTGGTTTCAATAGTTACAAAAGGGATCATTTCTGTCATCTTTTAATTATGTTAAAAAGTAAAACTGTTACATCAGATTTTACAAGTATCCACTGGAATCTAAAAACCATAGTTATTTGATATCTGCCTTAGAACATTAAAAAACAATGAACAAGCTTTTAGCAGACAGAAGTTTTACCTTGATTCTTTCTTTCCTCTTTTAATTTGCAATTCCAATCCACTTAACCTACAGCATTTTATTTTCATGTATTTTTATGCCTTAAAGTAATTTGTTATTATCCTTTCATACTTATAAAACAAAATTTGAAGTTATTTTCCACTTTTCTCTGATCACAAGGCTCCAAGATAATAGTTTTTGTGTGTTGTCATAATTATTAATATTCAGTTGATCAAAGCAACAAAAACATGTATGTATTTTGATTTAAATGATTAAACATAGAAAGTAATATTTCATTGGGATTTCATGTGTGAAGTTCCCCTACTCTCTTAATTAGTTCATGTATCTGTGCATGAATCTTATTGCTAAAGACAGTGTTTGATATCAGTTACATTGTTTTTATAATTTTAAGCTCTGGGAAACATTGTTCATATAAATAAGTAGATAGTAATGAAAGGAGTTTTGTTTAGCAGTGCCACTCAGTTTTTCTGACTTATGTCCCAAAAATCATTTGCCAATATTTATTTTTAATGGTCTTTTAGCTTAATTAAGTCTCCTTTCAATTTTGTTTATCAGGAAAGAATTGGAAACCACTAAAGGTAAAGATTTGTTGCCTAGCATAGTCATGCAATTTCTTAACACCTACACTAGTGTGTTTCTTTGTTTGGCTTTAGGAAGGTTTTTAATAAAGCCTTGAAGCAGTCCACAATAGTAAGATTCATGAGTGAGAGATAGGACTTTCTTTTGTAAAATGGGAGAAAGGTAAATGAAAGAAGATGCCTTGTGTTACAGTGCTTTCTCAGGCAGATTGTTTTTAAGAAAAAGTGGAAGTTGAGGTTACACTACACCTATCTAAGATGTAGGTGTTTGTTTTAAAAATAGTACAGCAACCTTGAAGTGTAGGGTTTTTTTTTTTAAACGACCTTAAATATAAGTACACTGATAAAAACGGTAACAAATCATACACATCACTTAATATTTTATGAAGTACCTATCCAATTCCTACACAAATCCTGTGGTATGCATATCCTTATTTTATTTCCAAATATTCTGCCCAAAACAAAATTAAATGACAAAATGTCCTGATAAAACAAAATGAAATAACCAGGTAAAGCCAGCTTGGGATGGGAGGAGGGGAGACATTAATTTTATTTTTTTTAAACACTGCCTGTTTTTCTAAAATTATCAATTTTCATACCAGTAAAGCATAGAATAATGGAGTTGTTAGGTACTTTTCCTTTCTCTTCTAATGTAAAAGTATCCTTTATACGATTTCAGAGAGGTATGTATGAACTTTTGAATAATTTGTGACAGCACCTCTGTAGCTCATACAGCAGCCCACTAACTATATCTATGATGCAGAAATAAAGTTACATAGAGCTCTATGGTTTTGACAACAGATTAATGTACCTAAACAGTCTTTACATTTCAATTGTTGCATTATCTGGGTAAAATAGAGAATAACTCCTTTTTGTCATCCATGCCAAAATTATAATTCTCATAGTCCAGTTATTTTAAGATTGCTGCCAGTGGTTGCATGGCAGATAATGGTGTGTGTGTGTATCTTCCTAATTTATGTAGCCTTAAAATAAAGGAGTACTTACTGTTATGAACAATTATAACTTTTCCAGTGATGGAAAACTTCACTCTCTAGACTGACTACTTGTTATGAAATAGAACTATAAACCTCAATAAGTTTTATATTAGCCATTTCATAGACATTGCTGATATTTATTATAAAATGGTTATTTATTTGTTATTTTTAGATATTAAATATTGTAGTTGCTTGGGGAGATGCAAAATGATCCTGCACAAAAAGCAGCTGTTACAAACTCATAATCAGAGAAAACTATTAGGAGGTGTTTAACTTGGGGATTTTGACTAAAAACTTAGATGGCTTTCTTAATTTTTCTTAGGAAGTTGAAACCTACCACCGGAAACGTGTTTTAAGGACTTTGAGAAAAAGTGCCCAGAATTCTTCAGATTCTAGTTTTGATCAGAATATGGAAATAACGGAGAAACATGCTAATGGCAGGCATTTTACAAGGTAATATAAGATGGCCAAATGCCAATTGAAAATAGTTTTAAAGTAACAATTTAGGATTTGCATTTAATTTTTAAGAGCATTCTTGACTGGTCATCAAGATTCCGGGGTTGTAAAATGTAATTTATTTGAAATGGAATTGCCACAAGTGACTATTGGATTAAAAATTTAATGTGTACAGAGGTTTGTTTTTTCTTTTCTTTCTTTTTTTTTTTAAATTGGAGAATTGGGGGAGGGAAACAGTGTTGGGGAAGGGAACCAGCCAAGTTGTTGTTCTTCAGTCTTCGTTGTGGAGGGTGCCAGTTGCCATCTGGCTTCCCGTCGGCAGCTCGTGGCCTCTAAGCTCAAGGGGCTGTGTTACAATCATAGTTGCTTGTGGGTGTAGCCATCATCCCATGCGTGAGTTGAACCAGCAGCCTTGTTGTTAAGAGTGCATGTCTATCCACTGAGTCATCTGGTGGCAGCTCAACTCAAGATGCTGAGTTCAGTCTTAGTTGCGGGTGAGCATAGCCCACCATCGAACAGCCAATCTTGTTGTTACACCAGCTGAGCCACTCTGCCACCTTTTGGCAGCTCAGCGACAGCTCCGCTCGGGTGCAGCGTCACTGGCCCATGTGGGAATCAAACCAGCGACCCTGTTGCTCAGAGCTCGCGCTCTTAAGCCAACTCTTAACCAACTGAGCCACTCAGCCAGCCCTGTTTTTTATTTTCTTGTTCAAAGACATTTGTGATATGTGTGAGTGCAACTAAAAAGGCTGGTTGACTTATTTGTGATTTGTGGTTCTGCTTCATAGTCTATACCAAGAGTTGGCAAACTGTGGCTCGCAAGCCACATGTGGCTCTTTGGGTACATACATGTGGCTCTGAAGTAGAATTGAAAATGAAAATAAAACTGTCATAGTTTCATTTATAAAATTTTTAAAAGATATTATTCACATAATGGTGATTTCATTTGTTTTATGGCTCTCGAATAATTTTTAAATTGTTGTGAGAGACAGGATTGGCTCTTCGTCTCAAAAGTTTGCCGACCCTTGATCTATACAAAGCTTTAATTCAAAATAGTAGTTATGTTTTTGACTGCTTGCTATCGAGTTTTTCATCAATTCTGAGTCATTTATGAATTTCAGTGTGTTGTGCTTCTAAAGCAGTCTTAACATAGAGGCAGAACATGATTTTTTTTTTTTACTTGTCTAATGGGACTAGATGCTTTTTACATATTTAAATTTTCTTTCTCAAGAACCCTGAGGTGGGTGACGTGAATTCCATTTTAATACTTGAGGGATTGCTTTCAATGAATTAGATAGGTAGTTCGTGGAACTTGGGTTTGTTTGGTTTAGGGCAGATTTAAATCTAACTTTAATTGGCTCAAAACCTTCACTTCCCCCCCACACACACACTTTGGTGGGGCCTAATATAAATGGGAGAAATGCCAATTAGAATAAAATTTGCTTGATGAAATAATTGTTTTTACATTAATTCTTATAAAGAAATTATTCATAATGACTTAGAAGACTAAGACCTTCCCACTATTAAATAGAATTTTGATTCTTGTTTTGAGTAGCAGGTTTTCCAGATAAGTGAGGTAGTGCCCTTTTTAAGTTTGTTTTTTGTTATTATTTTTTCAGTTACTTAATCTTTTGTTATATATTTTTTAATTGGCATCTTATTTCACCCATTCTTTCTTTTTTTTTTAAGATTTTTATTGGGGAATTGGGGGAAGGGGAACATACACGTTGCTGTCCTTTTGTTCTTCAGTCTAGTTGTGGAGGATGTTGCTTCACTGGCCCAAGTTGGCACCATCATTGCGCTCTTCCCGGGCGAGGCAGGCTGCTGGCTACACACGGTAGCCCATGGCAACCCACTGCAGCAGGGGTTGCAGCCTACACCATCGCCAGCGACTCACGGCAGCCCAGCTCCAGGTTGAGCTGTTGTTCAGCATCTTAGCTGTAGAGGGCAGTGTCACTGTCCCCCATATGTGGGATCCGAACCGGGGCCCTCTGGAAACCCAAGCCAGCTCTTAACCAGTGTTCCGATTGGCCCGCCCTCACCCATTCTTTATGGAGTGTTTACTACTGTGTTTCGTAGAGTCCGAGATAGCAGCAACTGGAACACACAACATTATAAGACAATAAAAAATAAAAAAAAACACTGAAAGTTAAACTGTAACATGTAATTAATTGTAAGATACATCCCAATTTCAGAGATGTTAAAATGGGGGGAAATACACAACTTTTAGAATCAATGAAATACAATTTAAGCTACCCCACTAGTATTTCTGAAACTGGAATTCTTTTTGGGGTAAGGGCAATAGTAGTCCATGAATTCTCCATGAGAATTTTATAATTTATTTCAGGGTCTGAAAAAAAAGTAAACATTCTGGATCATCCAAATTGCTACCTATAGAGAATAGCTACAAAATCCTACATTGGTGTTTACAATTAAATTGGCACTGTTAGAATAACAGAAGATTTGTATAACTGTGCCTTGAGGATGGAATCTATATTTCTTTGGTCCTTGAGTTCTTAACTAGGGTCTAATTGTTACAGTTATCAGGGGGCACGTGAAACCTCTGAAGTAATGTTTAATCTTGTATGTGTATATGCGGTTTCCTAGGGAAAAAAGATCTATAGCTTTCATCAGATTCGCAGGGGTTGACAAAACTCCAGGCACCTGTTTTTGTAAATAGTTTCATTGGAACACAGCCATACCCATTCATTCTGTCTATGGCTGCTTTCCTGCTTCAGCTTAAGAGTTGTGACAGAGACTGTATGGCACGCAAGTCTAAAATCTCTAACTATATTTAGGCAACAGTTTATCAACCCCTGTAAGGGGAAATGTGCTCCCTTACCCTATAGGCAAAAAGGAAAGAAAAACACCCCCTTAATCTTTGTGTCCCTACCATCTAATAGGGGCCTGCTTTATAAAAGTGTAGACTATGTGGTATGGCAGGAGAGGCTCCTTTATGAGAAAAGTCTTATGAGCCTGTGGACAAACTAGGCCTTGACCTGTAGATGGATTGCTCAAAGGTTTTTATGTTGTTCTTAGTTCTTACCTGTGTTCCAAAAGAGGTAAGGAATTAATGATGACTCTGAGGATACATGAATTAATTTTTCTGGATAAGATGGCTTCATTTATTTTAAAGAGTCACATTTGAAATTCCACGTGTACAACCAGCCCACTTGCAAATAACTTGACACATAGGTTGATTAATAGATGCAGCCTATACAAGTATGGAAAATTGAGTTCCTAAAAATAAATTAATGAGACACACTGTTTTGTTAGCTCAGTGGATTTTGGGGAAAAAAAGATGAGTGGAGTGTACATTTTTTTGTCTTGGAAAGTGTACTTTCCAATTCAGTACATTCTGCCTCCCAATTTATGGGTGAGAGATCTGATTCACAAATGGGACTGTTTCTACATGTGACTGATAATGCAATGTCATGTAAAGACTGTAGCCAGCACATGTTCTTAGAAGGAAATTAACATATCACTAAGGGACATTAGTACTGTTTATAAATTCCTCAAGGACCTGGGACCACTGTACCTGTGGTATAAACACTTTGTCTTGTTTTTGCTCAATGCTTAGTTCTAAGTCAAAGATTTCATTTGTTTTAAATAAGATATTTTTATTAATTTTGTTTAGCTAAGAATTAATACATATATCATTGAATTTCACAAACAGGATTTTCAGTGTTTTTTATGTTTTTATGTATCTGTTAGTATTTACTCTCCAAGCTGATTTAATTTTTCCCCCTAGTTTGTAGTTTTATGAACTACAGAAGTTAAAGTTATGTCAGTTATTTAATATTTTTTTCATATAGGCAGTTGGCCAGACAGCAGGCTGCTAAAAAAAAAGAAGAGTGTAAAGAAGGTAAGTAAGGTTAAAGGCATTTCAAATTTTTTAAAAATGTAATTAATATTTTGTTTACAGGTTTATTGAGGTACATACAATAAACTGCCCACATTTAAAGTATACAGTTCATTTCGTTTTTGCCATAAGTACATGCCATGAAACTATCACCACAATAAGGTAGTGAAGATAACCGTCACACCCCCCGAATTTCCTCAGGCTCCTTTATAATCCCTCCTGGCTCCCTCAGCTCCTGTCCATGCCCTCTACCCCGCAGAATTCCCGAGAAACCGCCGCTCTGCTTCCTGTCACTATCAGTTAGTTGGCACTTTCTGCAGTTTTATGTAAGTGGAACTGGACGGTGTGCATTCTTTTTTGCCTGGCTTCTTTCCTGCAGCGTAATTACCTTGAATATCATCCATGTTGTTGCTTTTTGTTTCTGAGTAGCATTCCATTATATGGATATACCACGATTTGTTGCCCCTATCCTGTCAGTTTTTTGGTGTTTTCTTTTTAAGATTTTTATTGGGGGTTGGGAGCAGCGCTGGGGAATTGGGGGAAGGGGAACATACACGTTGCTGTCCTTTTGTTCTTCAGTCTAGTTGTGGAGGACGTTGCTTCACTGGCCCAAGTTGGCACCATCATTGCGCTCTTCCTGGGCGAGGCAGATCAGTCTCCTCTTCTGGATGGCCGCTCACTGCGGCTGCTGGCCGCTCACGCTGGCTGCTGGCTACACACGGTAGCCCATGGCAACCCACTGCAACAGGGGCTGCAGCCTACGCCTTCGCCGGCGACTCAGGGCAGCCCAGCTCCAGGTTGAGCTGTTGTTCAGCATCTTAGCTGTAGAGGGCAGTGTCACTGGCCCTCATATGTGGGATCCGAACCGGGGCCCTCTGGCATCCTAAGCCAGCTCTTAACCAACGCGCCACTCTGCCAGCCCTATCCTGCCAGTTTTATTGTGATATAGTTGATATATAACATTGTGTAAGTTTAAGGTGTACAAAGAATGTTAATTTCATACACATATATTGCAAAATGATTACTAACATAGCTAACATCTACATTATGTCATATAATTCTTTTCTGTGGTGAGAACATTTAAGATCCTCTTAGCAACTCTCAAATATATATTATTAACTATAATTGCTATGCTGCAGATCCCCAGAACTTACCCATAGCTGGAAATTTGTACTCTTTGACCAGCATCTCCCCTTATCTGCACCCTTTAGCCCCTGGCAACCACCATTCCAGTCTCTGTTCCTATGAGCTCAGCTTCTTTAGATTCCACATATAAATGATCATACAATATTTCTCTTTCTCTGTCTGACTTATTTTACTTAACATAATGCCCTCAAGATCCATCCATGTTATTGCAAAAAACAGGGTGTCCTTCTTTCTCATAATATTCCATCGAGTGTTTACAGATGGTCCTTGAATAACATCATTTTGTTCAAATGTTATTTCATTATAACATTGATGAGATGTTGTAGGAATTTAACCCTTGATTATATCAATTAGCCTACTATAAAATTGGTTTCATTATATGTCATTTTACTTAAAGTCTCAGAACATGTGGACAGCAGTAAGTGAGGACTTAGTGTATTCCACATCTCCTTTTTCCATTCATCATTGACGGACACTTAGGTTGTTTCCCACGATTTGCTGATTCATCTTTTGATTGATGTTTGTGTTTTTTCTGGTTTTTGGGGCTATTTCAAAACTGCTTTGAACATTTGTGTACAAGTCTTTGTATTATATAGATTTCCTTTTTTCTTGAGAGGGGAATGACGGGATCATATGGTAGGTATATGTTGGAACTTTATTTTTGTTTTCTAATATTTTTAAGAAAGGTTAAGTTCAAGATACTATAATTTTGTTATGTGGAAGTATAGCTATTCAGTTGTTCATTTTAGAATTGTTTTATAAATGTTGTTATTTCATTCCATTTTTTATCTACACATCTATGAAGACAAAGGGATTCCAGTTACTCAGTCATTGAGGACCAGAAACATCGTTCAGACTGCAGAACACTTGCATGAAGAGAATGGTGATGTCGAAGTTCGCCGCAGTTGTAGGATTAGAAGTCGTTACAGTAGCGTGAACCAGTCAGTGCTATTTGACAAACTTATAACGAAGTAAGTAAAATTTATTTAGATCAAGATGATTTAGCTGGCAAAACTTTTGTTGGGGCAGGATCATAAATTTCGACTAGGGAAATACTTAATGCATTTAGTTTGTATAAAGCATAAAGGAGAATGATTATTATTAGAGGACTCTGTACTAACTGCATATACATATTTAAATTCTTTAAAGAAATTTAAAAATTTTTATACAACTAAATCAAGAAATAGATATTTAAAATCTTAGCACTCAATATAATAGAACATTAAGTTTCTAAGAATGTACTATTTTACAGTTTTACCTTATATTTATATCAATTTTTTTTAAGCACTGCAGAAGCTGTACTTCAAAAAATGGATGACATGAAGAAGATGCGTAGACGGCGAATGAGAGAGCTGGAAGACTTGGGAGTGTTCAATGAAACAGAAGAAGTAAATATATTCTTGCATCAAGGGGATGATTTAATAATCTTCAGTTTAACTTCCTTTCTGTAGTACCTATCTAATTTGGGTTAAATTGGTCATCATTTTATTCAGCATTTGTTTGATCTGTTATTTGATTAGTTATTGCTGCAATTGTAAGACTTTATAGCTATAAATAACTTCATTTTGAGTAAGATTGAAACATAAAATTCCTACTGAATTTTTTAAATAAGTGTATTAAATGTTAATGGCTTTTATTTATATGTTTTTAGGGGAATCTTAATATGTACACAAGAGGAAAACAAAAAACTATTCAAAGAGCTGATGAAGAAACAACTGACAATCAAGAAGGCAGTGTGGGTTAGTCCTTTCTCTTGTTCTGTCTTCTGGGTTTGAATTTCAGTACTTTTATTTAGTAGGACATAGCCTTTTTATTCAGAAGCTGTGACACTTACAGTAGTTTGTGAGAGATCAGAGGATTGGCCATAATTTGAAAGAAAAGTGAGGTAAGAGAGCTTAAAAGGATAGTATGTTTTGTCAGGGAAAGTACTTGAAATAAATTCTAAAGGAAGTAAAATTGGTTTGCTTGTATAATACATCTACAGATAACATAGCTCTCTACTTGTTTTAATTTTAGAAAGTGATTAAAGTTAAGTTTTGCTATTTTATTTAGGACTTATTGCTGTAATTTATTAGAATTTTTCTTGACTGAAAACCAGTTTTCTCAAATACAATTTAAATGTTTGGTTGTTTTACATTATCGTAAGTAGATATTTGAGTTATGCCCTCATGGGATTCAATGAGAGCCGGAAGGGCTAGTTGGATTGTCAAATTGAAGTTTAAAAGGCAAACGCTAAGTGAGGAGATATTCAAATTTGTCAACAGTTAAATATTAATTTTGCAGCTTAAGTGTAGTCACCTGTGTTAATGAAATTAACAGTAATAACATAAATTTTAGTTTCATGCTTACTGACAGTGTAGCCTTTAAATTTGTTTCTCTACTTCCTTTTTTTCCTTTTTCTAGTTGTTTTAATACATTTAATTTCTTCATTTTTAAAAAATAATGTTGCAAAAGAATTACAGATTCTTTCTATGAACAATCTAGAAGTAAATAAATTTTAAAATTCCCCTATATTAATTCCCCTATATTAAGAACCATTAACATTTTGTTGAGTAGCCTAAAAGTAAATGTTTCTTAATTGTAGAATCATCTGAAGAGGGTGAAGACCAAGAAGATGAAGATGATGGTGAAGATGAAGATGATGAAGATGATGAAGATGAAGATGAAGATGAAGAAGATGGAGAAGAAGATAATCAGAAACGATATTACCTTAGACAGAGAAAAGCTACTGTTTATTACCAGGCTCCGTTGGAAAGTGAGGGCTGGATTTTTTTTTTCTAGAAGACATAACTATATTACCTTTGTCTTTACTGTCCTTCCTCTGTTATTATTTCTCATGTCTTTATTTTGTGTAATACTCATGGCTGTTGTCTTCTTAACCTATCTTAAATATGCAAGAAGTCAGTTCTTCCAAAGAGTTAAATTTTAGCTTTTACCAAAGCAAACAATTGGGCTATTTTGAAATTTCAAGTCTCTCTTTATTTTAGATTTCACAGCGTTCTACTTAATTTATTTTGTCAGTTTGTATAAATAGGACTGCCTTTGATTTTTGTTAAAGTTGTATCTCAATACTTATGAGCATTTTACATGCAGGACTGATAATCAGCTGTTATGCATCAGTACAATCATAATGGTTGTTTATGCCAGTGTATGTTTCAGTTGGTTGGTGTCTGTGCTATACATGTTTTCAACAGCAACCCTGCAGACATATGATTTAAAACATGATCTGTAATATTCTAGAGTAGATTTGTACTAGTATTTTCATAGAATACAGTACCTTTGTAAGTATTTTATGAAGAGCAAAATCATCTTCATATATATTTAGATGGCATATACATCTAACTCTTTGTTTTTGTTTTTAGAACCTCGTCACCAGAGAAAGCCCAACATATTTTATAGCGGCCCAGCTTCTCCTGCAAGACCAAGATACCGATTATCTCCTGGGGGCCCACGAAGTCCTTACTGTAAACGAATGAACAGGTTTGGTTCTGAAATAGTGATTTATTTATGACAACATAATTTTGGCTATTTATAAGGTAGGATTCTAGAGCCTTAGAAGTGGGTGTATCAGGATAAAAATTCTAGAATCTTATATTTGGGAGAGTTAACTATGTCTTTCGTGCTCTAGTCCCCACTACCACTGACTAGTTTTTGCTTTTGCATCCACTAGTAGGAATTGTTAATAACTTACCGTGGTAAGGTAGTTTTCGCCATCATTCCACACTACCTGTGTTTCAGCGTTTACTGTATTCCTGATTTGGTGTTAAGCATTTTACATAGTCTCTTTCATTTAATCTTTACATGCTATCACAGGTGTATTTTACTACCAAGACAAAAATTCTAAATTACATTGCTTCTAGACTTCTCTGGACTCTGACCATCCTTTTCTGGATCGATTTTTTTAATTTGTTTCTCTTATTTAGTAGGAAAATTAATTTTCTTTGTTCAGATTATTTGTGGGTTTCTTTTCCTTCTACATTCCAGCAGTGATTGTTTGTTTGTTGTATTTAAATTCAAAGAGGTAATTCTTGTTATTTCCTCATTCTCCAAATTAATAAAAGGTTTTCTGATGCATTGGAACTTTCTGGGTAATAATAGCATTATAGTAGTTCATGAATGAACGAGCTTGTTGGTGAGGACTAAAAAGGCAGAAAAAAATGACACTGGAGGGGGAAATGGTACTTTTTTCCTAATACTAATTTGCTCAGAAGTAAGACTGAAGTCCTATGAGACTTCAGCTATTTGAACAGTTCTTGGAAGTCTCCTCCTAGAAGCAGACTATCTGATCATGTTTTGGTCATGGAAAGCAACACTTTCGTAGGTGCTGACAAATTCCTCTTTTCTAGGAAAAATATGAAATACTACTTGTGTCCCTGGGTCTTGTAATTTCATTTTCAGAATGCCCAAGTCACAAGTGTATATTCTAGACTTCTTGTTAACATCGATCCTTTTCTCACAACTGAAGCCCAGAAGGGTGGACGATCAGGAAGGCAGACTCAGTCGGTCAGGGCTCTCCAAGAGAAATCGGACTTGGAATGAGGCCATACTGTCACCACTTGTCATAGGCCCCTTACAATATTGTTAAAGCCCCACATTTTGATAGTGAAATTTAACTACCTTCAGAATAGGAGAGTAAGGTGTAGTGCTCCCTGGAATCCATAACAAGCATAGGGTCCAAGACGGCTGTCTTGGTTGCCTGACTCAAAGGGCAGACCTCTGTTCGACCCAGCAGAAATGAGAGGCTGTCAGTTACTTTGAGATTTAATTTCTTTCCCCATCTTTACTCTGTTATGTTTCTCGAAGTAACATACTTGTTGATTGTTTCTATAGTCATCACCTACAATGCATCTTTCGCAGGTAGGAATTTTTTTGCTCCTTTGGTGTTAGAGTTCCCATATTAGGTTCATAGAGTCTACTCTTTCTCTCTGTAAAGTGTCTCACATTGTGCATAGCTCCTGGGTGTAGAATTTTTCCCCCCTCCAATTATTTAACGAATGTTTCAGTACTATGTGCCAAGCACTATGGATCTAAAAATAATGAGCCA
Organism: Hipposideros armiger; assembly: GCF_001890085.2. Taxonomy (NCBI): domain Eukaryota; kingdom Metazoa; phylum Chordata; class Mammalia; order Chiroptera; family Hipposideridae; genus Hipposideros; species Hipposideros armiger. The sequence goes on along the minus strand of NW_017732347.1, from coordinate 130,873 downwards.
GGTTTCCTGCCCTTGGATCTCATAGACAAGCAGAGAATCCTGACACATTTAAAGTATGAACTAAGAGATTTAAGCTGTACCCTGGAGTCACATTGTTTGACTTAATCACCTTTTGGTGTTGGTTTTAGTAGCTCCCTTTAAACTTTCTTTTTAGTAACAGCTTATTGGGATATAATTCACATAATCATTATAGTTCACTGATTTACAGTAATTCACTGATTCAATGGTTTTTAGTATACTCACAAAGTTGTGAAACTATCACCACAATCAATTTTAGAACATTATTCTTGCCTCAAAAAGAAACTCTACTCTTTAGTTATTACTCCCCAATACCTCTATCCCCCCAGCTGTACGCCACCATTAATCTACTTTCTGTCTTTATAGTTTTCCCTATTCTGGGTATTTCATATAAGCAGAATCTTTTGTGACTGGCTTCTTTCACTTGGTATAACATTTTCAGGTTTCATCCATGTTGTAGCATGTATCAGTACCTCATTCCTTTTTATTGCCAAATAAGATTCCATTGTATAAGTACTTGTATACCATATTTTCTTTATCTGTTTATCAGTTGATGGACAGTGGGTTGTTTCTACTTTTTGGCTATTATAAATTATGCAACTATGAACATCTGTGTTCATACCATTTTGTCTTGGGTATATACCTAGAAGTGGAATTGCTAGGTCAAATGCTAACTTTATTTAATGTTTCGAGGAAGTGGCAGATTGTTTTCCAAATGGCTGCTCCACTTTACATTCCCATACACAGTGTATGAGAGTTTCGGTTTTTCCCCATCTTTACTAACACTTGTTATTACCTGACCTTTTTATTTTTATTTTTTAAGATTTAAAAAATTTTTTTTTATTGGGGAATTAGGGGATGGGCACAGCACTGGGGAATTGGGGGAAGGGAAACAGACAATTTGCTGTCCTTTAGTTCTTCAGTCTAGTTGTGGAAGACGTTGCTTCACTGGCCTAAGTTGGCATCATCATTGCTCTCTTCCCAGGTGAGGCAGATCAGTTGCCGGCTTCTGGACAGCCGCTCACTGCGGCTGCTGGCCACTCACGCTGGCTGCTGGCTACACATGGTAGCATATGGCAACCCACTGCAGCAGGGGCTGCAGCCTACGCCGTCACCGGCGACCCACGGCAGCCCAGCTCCAGGTTGAGCTGTTGTTCAGCATCTTAGCTGTAGAGGGCAGTGTCACTGGCCCTCATATGTGGGATCCGAACCGGGGCCCTCTGGCATCCCAAGCCAGTTCTTAACCAACGCACCACTCAGCCGGCCCATTACCTGACCTTTTGAATGTAGCCCTGTAAATCTCTTTTTTTTTCAACTTCCTTGCCAAAGTGGTGTGAGCATCTCATTTCTTCTAACAACCTTAGTGGCAGTCATTTTACTTTTTCATGTAAACACCAGCTTCTATTTATATTTCATGTTCTACTTCAGCAGCTGAGGCATGGAAACAAAGCATACATCCAAAGAATCATTTGAATGTTGCCCTTGGTGTCCATGGCAAATGGTCAAAAAACCTTGCAACCACAATTCAGGATCTTCCAAGGATCTTTTGGCAACTTATCACAGCAGAGTTTCTGGAATGCTGCCTATAAGCAGGATTTTCTTTCTTCTTTATGGTTGATAACTTCTAGTCCTCTAAGGTTTATTCTTTAGCTTTATTATGCAGTTTCTGGAACAAGACTAGTCCCTTTGAACAAGAAGATAACATAATACCACAATTGCTTCACCAGTATTCCAAAGTGCTCCTTGTCAAGGAACTAGGACTGGCAACTCGAGACCCTCTGATTAGGTTCACAATGCTTGTCCATGCCAAAGTTTTCAAAAGTTTTTAGTAAAATGGAAAAAAACGAGTATGGGTATGTGTGTTTAGAATCTTTTTAAAACTGTAATACGGGCCTTTCTGTAGTACAGAATAATTATGAAGAACCTGGACCCATGACTACAACAGCCTAGATTGCCAGCTCAGCTCCACTACTTATTAATAACCTTTAACAAATTATTTAACCTCTCTGTGCTTCAGTTTTTTGATCTGTTGAATGGGGATAAGAGCACCTATCTCATAGTATTGTGACAATTAGGTGAGTTAATACATGTAAAACACTTAAAAGAGCATCTGGTACATATTAAGTGCTACATGTGTTTATTATTGTAACCATAATGTTTACAAATAATCCCTATTTGCAAATCAAATGTTGGAAACTATTTCAGCCCAAAAGTTTTGTATTTTGCTTATAACTTGACTGGTTTTTTAAATAAACACTGGAAATCACCAGTGTCGAAATGTTTAGAATGAGGATTTTTGGAATAGAAAGATATGGATTTGGCTCTGACTGTAAGATGAACGTACCAATAAGTATTTTTTCCAAGTTTTACTTAAGATTAAATGAGATACTGTGCCAACCAACTGGTACAAAAAGCACTTAGTAAATTGTTTTATTCATTTAGTAAATGTCACTCTTATTAATTGTGAAGTTAGTCTTAATTATATGTGAATGCACACGAAATTTACATACAATAATGTGAGTTATGTGACTACAAGCTGGAGTCTCCGTAATGTCAATGGTAATGTTAAATAAGTTAGTCTTTCATATAAAATTTCAGACTTATACTGGATAATTTCAGTTACAGGCTGACCACAGAAATGGTCTTGGGCATGTTTGGGTAGGTGGATGGTTGAGAATTGTTTTCTCACCTTTATCTGTGTTTCCGTAACCCCTTTTCCAAAATCCTTGGGGCCATTTGTGTTTCAGAATTCAGAATTTTAGGGAGGGAGGGGTATTTACAGAGGTAACATGCAACATGAGCATCTCTAGTGGTATCTGGGCCAACACTGCCTACTCAAATGTATTAATTCTATAGCAAAACATGAATAATCATAGAAAATGTGACAAATGGAGACTATGAATTGCCTTTATAACATTCAGGTCATGTTTTGCTATTAAGTATATAATGGAAAAACTTGTTTTCAGAGTCTTTTAGATACAAGATTCTGGACCTACATTATGCAGATAATAGATTGTGAACCTTTTCTATTTTTGGAAATACCTACTTAACCATGATTGCACTCTGACTCAGGAGAAGCTCTAGACCTCAATCCAATGGAATAATTAAAGGTTTTCCCAGCCAGACTTTTTCCCTCACTGTGGGTTTTTGGCAACTGTCCAAAGCCAGAGTAATTTTTTAAAAATTTAAATATTTTAGCACTTGACATCTTATTTAATACCACCGCCCAACCTAAGAATTTGATTGTATTTTAATTTTTTTTTTAAGTGAGAAGATTGAGACTTACATGTGGGTTGGGTAACTCACCCACATTTACACATTAAGTGGCAGTTGTGAATTCACAGTTGATGATATACTGTAGATAAAAGGCCATCTTATTTCTTGCTGTTTCCTAGAATTTTATTTAACTCTTCTTGATCCCCTTTGGTTTACATAAAAATTATCATGTTCTCCTTTTAAGGTCATTTGACATTTCTTTTTTTTTAAAACATTTTTATTGGGGAAATGGGAACAGACAAGTTGCTGTCCTTTTGTTCTTCAGTCTAGTTGTGGAGGAAGTTGCTTCACTGGCCCAAGTTGGCACCTCCCAGCGAGGCAGATCAGTCGCCGGCTTCTGGACAGCCACTCACGCTGGCTGCTGGCTACACAGGGTAGCCCATGGCAACCTGGCAACCCACCTGCCGTCGCAGGCGACTCATGGCAGCCCAGCTCCAGGTTGAGCTGTTGTTTAGCAAGCATCTTAGCTGTAGAGGGCAGTGTCACTGGCCCTCATATGCGGGATCCAAACCAGGGCCCTCTGGCATCCCAAGCCAGCTCTTAACCAACGCGCCACTCAGCCGGCCCTCATTTGACATTTCAAAATAGGTGATTGCCTTTAAAATGTAAAATTATATATAGTATAATATTGAAAATATTTTTTTTTAATTATAGTCCCAAAGATTCTAATATCCTCTTTTTCTCACCTTTCTCTTTGAAGATAACTGATTTATATCAAGCCTAAGAAGTAACTGCCTGGACCATATCCTATCTTAATAAACATTTGATGGTCAACTCTACCACAGCCTCCTATCTTTTTTCCCCTTCCTCTCAGTTATCCAAGTTCTTTATTTCTTTCTAAAGAATCAACCAATAAAATTTACTTGATTCATTCAGCAAATGTATTAATTTTAGGATAAACCTTTGGATCATTAGGTATTTCTGATGTTTGGATCTTATGCTTATTTTCCCTGTTCTTCATTATGATTTGAGTTTTCCTCTTTAGGCGAAGACATGCAATCCACAGTAGTGACTCTACTTCATCTTCCTCTTCAGAAGATGAACAGCACTTTGAGAGGAGGAGGAAGAAGAGCCGTAATAGAGCTATCAACAGGTAAGTGCCATATTGATGCCTTTTCAGACTCCCAGCTATTATTTTAAAAAGTGGTGAGAAAGCTGAATAATTTGGGAATAGGTACAGCTTGACTGTTAAAAAATTATACAACAGGTTAATGTATAAAACCAAAATGCTGTCTTGTTTGAAATATCTACAGTTGAAACTAATAACAGGTTAGAACTTTTTTCTTTTTGCGCAGCCATTCTATAGCTCAAAATGGTGCTTGGTAAATACTGATTTCAGGAAATAATTTTTTTTCTAGTCAAATACACTCTTTTATAATAACAATAATGCATTCTTATTCCTTAGAACTCTTAAGGAAAATTGAAGGGTTTACTGATTTCATAACTCCTTGTGCTATAAATCCACATAAACTAATCAACTGATTTGATTCTCAACAATGATCATATGAAGTACATAGGGCAAGGATTATTCCCAATGTACAGATGTGGGGGGTAAGTGAAAACTGCAGTGCTTGGATTCTAATATTCTTAAGAGTAGAACACAAATGCTTTACAAAGCAATTGGAACATAATAATTGAAGGTGCATTTTTTGTATCCTAAACGCTATTCTTTTATCATATTAATGGTTGCTGCTAGCCCTATGTGGCTGTTAAGAACTTGAAATGTAGCTAGTCTGAATTGAGATATACTGTGAGTTTTTGTAAATTCTTGGATTTCAAAGACTTAGTAAAAAAAGAATATAAAATAGCCCTATTTTTAAAACACTAATTTTGTATGTTGAAATGATAATACAGTATTTTGGATATATTGGGATAAATAAAATATGTATTAAAATTTTACTTTTTTCTTTTGTTTTGTGTGGCTAACAGAATTTTTAAATTACATTTTGGCTTGCATTTCATTTCTATTGAACAGCAATGAGTTAAAGCATCCAAAAGCTGTGTTCTTAGACTACTTGGATTTTTCTTTGCTTTCATAGAAATGTACATCTAATCCTGTGGATTTTATATTATGCAGTTATATTTCTATTAAGAATTATTTAAGAAATACCCTTTAAAAAGCCACAGTTGAAAACTTGTCATCTTAGATTTCACAGTATAAATTTCTCCTGGAATTTGGGGCTAGCAAGAATTGTCACTTGAAGTGAGTGAGCATGGTACTTTTACTTGTGTTCATTTGCAGTAGTCATTCTTTGCCTAGGCATTCTGGTACAAGAGCTTAACCTCTAACATAAGTAGTTTTCATTTTTCCATTGATGAAACAAGCAGGTTCTTCTAGGCATGTTCTTTGTAACATACCATAACTGTTGAAAGTAGTTAGGAAAGTAGTGATTCGTTCTTGCTTGAGAGGATTGATGTGCATCCAAATGCTGGGAACCATGTGAATATTTTGCTGAGAGGCGTTAGAGCATAGTTTTTGGAGGTCTGGAGACAGACACCCTGCTTGGTTTGATTCCTGGGTCTACCATTTACTAGCTTGTGACCTTGGGCATTTTAGCTTACCTTTTCTGTCTTGGTTTTCTTTTAAAATAGGGGAAATAATAATACTTCACAAGGCTGTTGGGAGAATTTAATGAATTAATACCGCTTAAGAACCTAAAACAGTGTCTGGCAAATGGTAAAGATTCCATATATGTTAGAAATGATCATTATGATGTATACTAATACTGCTGAATTCTTAATCATGAATTATTTTATGGTCGTGTGGCATCTTGAAAACTGATGTTTTCATTTGATGATATAATTTTAATAGTAAAACTTCAGATATAACTATTTCTAACATTTAAGTTCTCAACCTATATAGAAAATGAGGAAGTTGAAATACATAATCTCAACATTGTTCCAGTTCAAATTTAATTTGTTTTAAATTATTTTTTAATTTAATTTATTTATTTGTTTTCAAACTTTTATTGGGGAATAGTGTGTTTTTCCAGGACCCATCAGCTCCAATTCAAATAGTTATTTCAATCTAGTTGTGGAGGGTGCAGCTGAACTCCAAGTTCAATTCAGTTGCGAGGGCGGGGTTGAGGGGGTAGCGCAGCCCACCATCCCAAGCAGGAATCCAACCAGCAACCTTGTTAAGAGCATGCACTCTAACCAACTGAGCCACCCTGCTGCGCCTATTTGTTTTAAATTCTTAAGAAAAATGCCTGTATTTTAACAAGGCATTTGGGGGAGAAAATGAGTTGATAGTTTTTGTTTTTTTTTAATCTTTATTAAATTTATTGGGATGACATTGATTAGTAAAATTATGTAGGTTTCAAGTGTATATTTCTACAATACATCTATATATTGCATTGTGTGTTCACCACCCAGAGGTCAGTTCTCCATCCATCACCATATATTTGACCCCGTTTACCCTCATCTACCACCCTCATCCCCCGCTACCCTCTGGTAACCACTAAACTATTGTCTGTGTCTATGAGTTTTTGTTTATTTGTTTGTCTTGTTTGTTTGTTGCTTTCAGTTTTATATCTCACATATGAGTGGAGTCATATGATTCTCGACTTTTTTTGTCTGACTTATTTCGCTTAGCATAATAATCTCAAGATCCATCCATGATGTCACAAATGGCAGTATATCATCTTTTCTTACTGCCAAGTAATATTCCACTGTATATATGTACCACATCTTCTTTATCCAATCATCTATCAAAGGACACTTTGGTTGTTTCTATGTCTTGGCCACCATAAATAATGCTGCAATGAACATAGGGGTACATATGTCTTGACGGATAAATGTTTTCAGATTTTTTGGGTAGATACCCAGGAGAGGGATTGCTGGGTCATATGGTGATGTTTTGAGGAGCCTTCATACAGTTTTCCATAGTAGCTATACCAAATTCCCACCAGCAGCGTATGAGGGTTCCTTTTTCTCCACAGCCTCCTCAACACTTGTTATTCCTTGTCTAGTTGATAATAGCCATTTTAATAGGTGTGAGGTGGTATCTTGTGGTTTTGATTTGCATTTTCCTAATAGTGAAGTTGAGCATTTTTTCATATATCTGTTGGCTGTTTGTATGCCTTCTTGGAAGAAGTGTCTGTTCAGGTCCCTCTGCCCATTTTTTAATTGAATTGTTTGTTTATTTGCTGTTAAGTTTTACAAGCTCTTTATATGTTTTGGATATTAGTCCCTTATCACAGGTGTTGTTTACAAATATCTTCTCTCATTCAGTCGGTTGCCTCTTTGTTTTGTTCATGGTTTCTTTTGCTCTGCAGAAGATTTTTAGTTTGATACAATCCCATTCATTTATTTTTGCTTTTATTTCCCTTGCCTTTGAGGTCAAATTCATAAAATCCTCCCTGGCTCCAAGGTCCCTAAGTTTAGTATCTGTGCTTTCTTCCATGCAATTTATTGTTTATTTTTAAAATAGGTGCCTTCCACTGAATTTTCGGAAAGATGAATCAAAAGGAATTTATAAAGATCGAATGAAAATTGGAGCAAGCCTAGCTGATGTTGACCCAATGCAACTAGATTCTTCAGTGAGTACTGCCTTGAAATGTATGCTTGAACTATAATAATGTTCTTTGTTTTCAAATGGAAAAAAAACCACAGTTATTTATTTTTTTTTCAGAAACTTCAATTTTTTCTTTTCTTTTTCTTTTCTTTTTTATTTTTAATCTTCAGGCCACAGCTAAGACACTATCACTCAGTTGACTGTGTGTGGGTTTGGGTGTAGTTTGGGGATGGAGTGACATTTTAATTTTTACTCCACATCTAAGAATGTCATTGTTTCCCTCCCGTTGCCAGGTACGATTTGATAGTGTTGGTGGCCTGTCTAATCATATTGCAGCTCTAAAGGAAATGGTGGTGTTTCCATTACTTTATCCAGAAGTCTTTGAAAAATTCAAAATTCAACCTCCCAGGTAATTTAATTATACATTTTATTGTAGCCAAAAATCTGTGCTATGCTATACTATTGTCCAGAAAGATAATGCTTCTCTGTTGAAATTGTTCAGGCCTACTGTAATTTGCACATTTTTTTTTCAAGGTCCTGGGTGCTTTGAATACTTTTTCTTTCCTAATGTTTAACATAAAAAATGGTTTCAAAATTGATTCTCTTTGGGAAAAAGAAATGGTTCTCCACAGTTTTTCATACATTTAGTATATTTTATTTTGAAAATTTAGTTTTAAGTTTGTAGCAAAGTAATATATATACATAATTTAAAAAAATCAAATAGTACTATAATTCTTTTAAAAAAACGGTCGCAGTCCCTCCTAACCCTTCTGCATTTCAATTCCCACTTTCCAGAGCCGACTACTTTTAAATTCTTTAGCTGTACATATGCTTATACTATAATTTTTCTTTTTCTTTTTTTTTTTTAATTTTAAACACAATCTGTAGAATTCTAACTATGGATAGTGGCTATTTGGCTCTTTTATTTTTCCCACCTTCCACATACACCTATGCTTTTTCTTCCTCATATACTCCCAGTAGTTCATTTACACTTACATAAAATTGTTGGATCAATTTTCAGCTTTATGACTATGTAAATCTTTCTTAAACTGATCCATATATAGTATATTATGACTACATTTCCTCTCTTTTACAACCTCCTGTCCCCCCTCAGCTTTAATACTTGCCTGTTTTTTGGTTTGTTTGATTTCGTTTTTAGTTTTTTATTACTTATCAATTCATCCACAGTCTTCACTGGAGTTATAAAGCTCTTTTCAGTACAGTTGAACATATCAAGTCATGTTTTTGGCTCCTTATTTTTCTAGGCACATCCTGGAGGCTTTATTTTCCAGCTTCCTTCTGTACTGGTTACTCTTAGTCTTGTAGCACAGCTAAGCCTTGAGACTTCCCATCACCATCTTCATGGTATTTCCGCTATGTTTCACTAATTAAGTGCATTCATGAAATTGGTTTGTAATTTTGTTTAAATAATCGACTTTTTTTTAATGTGCTACTAAAATAATACTTACCCTTTTACAGAGGTTGTTTGTTTTATGGTCCACCTGGAACTGGAAAAACTCTGGTTGCGAGAGCACTTGCCAATGAGTGCAGTCAAGGGGATAAGAGAGTAGCATTTTTCATGAGGAAAGGTGCCGACTGTCTGAGCAAATGGGTAGGAGAATCTGAAAGACAGCTACGATTGCTATTTGATCAGGTATGACATTAAAATTTCCCTATTTAGAGCTATAATCAATGTAGATGTACGTATCTAAGGATTAGATAAATCTTACATTTAATCAGTTTTCATAGATATAAACTCAAAAGAATTAGACCAAATATATAATCTTCCTAGATTATTTTCCTTTGTATATCAAGATAACACTGACCTATGAGGAAGTAAGAAGAGAAAGTAACAATTAATTGGATCTAAGTTTTTTGGAGTCTTTGGTGGGTGGGTGGTAGTTTCATACTTAGATAGCAGTAGTTGAGTTATGTCTCAATATGAGAAGATTAGTTCTGCCCTAAAGTGGCTTTCAATTTCATATCCCAGATTGTATTGACAGCACATGTGAGATAACACATTCTGAGCTACTGAGGCATATTGCTGCAAATATTTTTAAATCTCTTTATGGAACTCACTGAGATTTTTTTGTTTTAACTTTCCTGAAAGAGTTTTTTGTTGTTGTTTTTAACTATGCATTTTGCTAAATGTTTTCCCATCCTGCATGGAGGGAAGGCTGTAAGACTATCTTATTCTAGTTGTTATGTTGTTTTGACAGTGGGTCTTTAATAAAATTTTTTGTGTCCCAATAATGGTAGCTGTATGAAATCTAAGTTATGTAATCAGTAGAGTATTATTTTGAATATTTTCAATTGAAAATACAAATAAAATTAAGCTGTATGTTATTATAATTTAGCTTGAATCCTTAAAACAGAGTTCTTGAATTTACATTTAGATTTATACATTTCTGTAAGCAAGTTGGAATTAAAATGGATTTAAATGGTTTATATTAAGTCTACATATTTGAAACTTTTAATGACAACATGCAACTTTCTACTTTCTAGGCTTACCAGATGCGCCCATCAATTATTTTCTTTGATGAAATTGATGGTCTGGCTCCAGTACGATCAAGCAGGCAAGATCAAATTCACAGGTAAAACTTGCTTGATGACGTGTCTGCCTTTTTTCCTATATTCTGAGTTTTATTGATATTTCATGAGGGATAGAATGGTTAGTTTGAATGGTGAAAGAAACTTTACAAACTGGTAGTTTCTTTTTTGTTAGTAGAACCCCAATATATAGTAGGGAAAAAAATGAGCCTGTTCTGGTGGCAGGGCATTCTGAAGCACAGTATTAAAATCTTGGTTTCAGATTGAACTCATGATACAAACTTAAATGCCTACAGGCCAGTGAGTTAATGCAAATGAAATGAGTGAGGCAGGCCAGTGGTAAGAGTGGGGCTGTGGTACGGAGTATGGCTGTTTGGTCATAAGAGCATAGCCAGTTGTTTTTAACTCCAGTCTATTATTGAAGGGCAGAAGCTGAGACTTGAAACATAAATTGCCTCTCTTAAATTTTATATTCAAATTTTTGTGTTAAATATATTTTAAATGTTGCCAACTAATTCACATGTTTTTAAGACATTGCCTGAGCCAAACAAAATATGTCTTAGTGCATGACTACTAGTTGTTTAACATTCTAATGGTAGCCCGACTTCATGTTCAGGATGGAAAATTGAATGTCCCCTATGATAGGCTGCTTACTGAAAGGAACACTTTTTCTTTAGTGCCACTTCCTCAACTTGAATCTAAATTACTTTCAGTCCCTGTTTGTCTTCAATTTTTCAGAATTATCTAATTGCTTAATTAATTTGGGATACCCTAAAGCAAATGTTTGCATGCCTTCATATATGCCAGTACTATTTTTTATTGTAGATGATAATAAAAGCGGAACAAGATATAATGTGAATGATAGGTAGGTTTTGACTTTCCTAACATCTGACAATATTTACTATATTCTGGTGGCCTTCTTGGACTTGATGCTATACAATTTCATTTGTTGCTCTGAGTAGTAAATTAAAATGTTAAGTGCTATGATAAAAAGTTATATGTGTTCATATCCTACCAATAATCATACAAACTTTTAATATATGGCACATTTCATTATCAGCCGTACTGTATTCATTGTGTTAATAGGGAGAAACATTTAACAATATTAACATCACTTTGCAGTCAAGTAATTGAGTACTTACTATATTTTGGAACAGTTCTGAAGGGATTGGAGTAATTTTATTAAGCACATGCCATCTTGAATATACATACACACACACATATATTTATATATTTTGGTTACTATTTGCATGGGTTTTTTTTAACGTTTCATCTTTTTTTGTATTAAAACTTTTTTATTAGTTTCAGGTTATACATATATATTTTTACGAGAAATTTAGTGTGCAAGTAATTATGTTGATGCATCAGAAAATAAAATTTTTTAGCCTAAGATGAAGAGGATGCAGATATAAAATAAATTAAAACCCTAAAGTCTTTACTTTGAACTTAAAATATTATGAATTTATGATGAATTTTTTTATTTTTAAAGAAAAAGTAATTCCAAGCTCTGAACACTAAAAAGGTCTAGAAGCAGTCACAATCCAGTAGCAATTCGTACCACTAGCACCCAGATTGTGATCTCTAAATACTAGGACTCTTAGGAGATATGATGGGTTGCAGAACTGAGGCAGGAAATAAGCAAGACAAGCCTGGAGCATCTTGTAATGCCTAGAAGCAAGGAAGCAATCCAAGACTACAGGGTCATAGCAGTATGACATAGGAGCCAATTTTGAAGGCGTTTCCATTTGGCCAAAGATGGGACAATTTGAACATCAGAAATAATAATGACTACAACCGATTGAAATGAATCAAATAACATTTAAAAACTCAGTTTTTAATGGTCTTTTTTTTTAAAGAAAATCTAATTGACCACTCCAGAGGTTGCTAAGACATTGACTCACTACTTTGAAAATTGATAAAGAATGAATCAAACATTTCTTTTTCCTGTTCTTTGACGATGATTTAGGCCATGACTCAGGCTAATTTCATAGTTGATGAAGTAATGTTGTTCTTTATAGGAAAATCACAGTTAATAAATGCAAAGGAAATTATTGAATTAGAAAAATCAACATTTTACAACCCCTTATGAAAAAGTGAATCTAGTCCTGTTCTTTTCAACTGGGAGTGATTTTGCACCCCAAGGGACCAATGTCTGGAGACATTTTTGATCATCACAGCTGTGCGGTGGGGAGGGGAGCACTACTGGCATCTAGTGGTTAAAGACCAGAGATGCTGTTAAACATCCTAGAGTGCATAGGACAGCTGTCCACCACAAAGAATGATCTGATCCAAAATGTCAGTTGTGCCAAGGTTAAGAAACACTGATCTAAGCAATAATCAATGGCTGCTAAAACAGTAAGGTATAAAGGTTGATAGTGAATTTTTTATGGTGTGTAGAGCAAGCTGAGAACACCTCACTTAAACCCAACCCACAATCTTAAGTGAGAAACAGATGTTATGTACCTCCTGAGGTATACAATAGGAAATACATGGTATCTTCCTATGAAATGCTATCCCAAGTGGTTTAACCTGCCTCTATTAAGCTTCTAGATCTAACTGCCAGTTTATAGGAAATACAAATGATAAGAGGACAAGTTAAATGACCCCATCAGGAAGCTATCAGTACAGTCCACAGTGTAGAAAAAAAAATTCTATATGACAAATGACCTAGTTTCTTCAACAAATAAATGGCATGGAGGAAGAAAAAAAGTGAGGGAGTGTGATGGGAACTGTTATAGATTTGAGGGATGTTTGACCAAGTGTGTGTGGATATTGACTCGAACAACTAAAATGTAAAAATATTTTGAGAAATTGAGAAAATTGGATATTAGGTGATATTAAGGAATTATTATCATTTACATTGGTGTCAGTATTGTGGGAGTTTTTAAGTCCTTATCTCAGAAATACATACATAAATATTTAATATAAAATATTTATGGATTAAATGATCTGTCTGAAGCTTTCTTTGTTTTTTAAAGTTGTCAGGTTAAGACATATAAAAGAGAGTATTGTTAATTGTTGAAATTAGGTGATGAAGATATGGAGATCATTTTACTAATCTCTGTCCATAATCAAAAGTTTAAAATAATTAAAATTCTGTTTTTATGCTTTATGTGTAGTCTATTTTATTTTGGGGTCCTTTGTTTGATAATGTATATGCAATGTACTGTTTTATTATTTTTAGATACTGTTTGTTTATCCAGTACATACTAGTATTTTTTGATGTTGTGTATTGTTTGAGAACTCTCAAATTCCTTTGAGAAATGATGCTGTATGAAATGGCTTTCAGGATCCATTTGTGGCACTCTAAAGACCATCTGTGTTTCCTATTGATTTTAATCTCTCCATACCATTTAGTATGTTATTTTATAGACATTTTTAATCTGTTGAAAGTAGTAGGATGCTCTCTCAGAAAATTCGTTCACGTTTAATGTATTAACTCGTACTAAAAGAAGAAATATATTCAACATTTAATCGATTAATCTTTTCTCTCTTATTTTTAAATTTAGTTCTATTGTTTCCACCTTGCTAGCTCTTATGGATGGATTAGACAGCAGAGGAGAAATTGTGGTCATTGGTGCTACCAACAGGCTGGATTCTATTGATCCTGCTTTACGAAGACCTGGTCGCTTTGACAGAGAATTTCTTTTCAGCTTACCTGATAAAGATGTAAGAATTTAACATCACTCAAGTTCTGACAGAATATGTTACCTTTATCATGAACAAGTCTTGGTACAGTGAAAATGTGAAGATCAAGTTTTGGGTTATTATAATATGTTCTGAAGCAAATTAACACCCATGTATTTTTAGGGAGGTATTACTTTTCTTTAAAGAAAGGAGCTTGGATAATTTTTTTTTTAAATAATGCCTCCATAAAAATACTCTTAAAATTCTTTCAATTTGAGCACAGCCTTTGGATATTAATCATACAGCTTTATTTTGCTTCAGAACATATAGGCTAATAAACAGTCAATCCTTAGCCAATTTGTTAGCCTTGGCTTTTTCATGTGTACCATCATGTTTTTTTAAAGCCACTTAATATTTTGAGAACCAAGCAAGAAAATATAGGTAGATCTGTCAGTACTCTAAAAAGCCAGTTCTTAGTATGTGCCAGAATGAACAATAGTTCAGTAGTTATTTAATTTCTCTCATTCACATTTATGATGAATGGAACTTGAGTACTGTAAATATAAATCTGTTTAACATAAATTCCTTAAGCTTTTACAGATACATCTTTTTACTGTTTCATATTTCTATTTATTTAAGTATTGATATCTTTAACATTTTAAATAACTAAAAGTATTAGGTTGAAATTATTCTAACCTAAATAGTACTTTATTATTACAGATGAAAAGAATTGTTTTTATTTGTAGGCTCGAAAAGAAATTCTAAAGATTCACACGAGGGATTGGAATCCTAAACCACTGGACATATTTCTAGAAGAACTAGCAGAAAACTGTGTTGGTAAACATTGCTTTTTAAACATTAAAAGAAATATATTCATTTCAAAGATGAAACAAGTTGTAATCTTGCAAGGTTATATTTAAAGAAATACAAGGCTGTATTTGATTTTCATCTCTTATTTGTGACATATTTTCTTCCTACAAAGTCTTTGGATATTAAATAGAGATATTTGACAAATTGGCTGTTGGGGAATTTGAGAGCAAAGTAGACAATGATAATAGCTATCTTTGCTGACTGTGTACATTTTTCTGGTCATCCTGTTAAGCATTCTACATGTATTATTTCAGGTGATTTTCACATCAGTCCTGCAATGTAGGTAACATTATGCCCATTTTACAGATGTAGAAATGGCTGACAGAGCATAAATGATTCTCCAAAGATCACACATTTAGTAAATGACAAACTGGAATTTGAACCTTGTTTGAGATTTTAAAAGTCTTGCTCTTTACTCCTGTGCTGTATTAGTGTTTGCATATTTCACTCAAAAAAGTTGATTTGTTGATGGTTATCACCATCATATAAGTTCACTAGGTAAAACAGAAATTTTAGTCTTATTACTCCTAAATATTTTGCTATTATACTATTAGGGTGATTTTTAATTTTTTTTAAACCATGATCATGCTAATAGGATGGTGGCTTACTATTTCTTTCTTTCTTTCTTTTTTGCTCTTGAGTAGGATACTGTGGTGCAGACATTAAGTCAATATGCTCTGAGGCTGCTTTATGTGCTCTGCGCCGACGCTACCCACAGATCTATACTACCAGTGAGAAACTGCAGCTGGACCTCTCTTCAATTCATATCTCAGCTAAGGACTTTGAGGTAGCTATGCAAAAGATGATACCAGCCTCCCAAAGAGCTGTGACATCACCCGGGCAGGCACTGTCCACCATTGTGAAACCACTCCTGGAAAGCACTGTTCACAAGATCTTAGAAGCCCTGCAGAGAGTGTTTCCACACGCAGAAATCAGAACAAATAAAGCATTAGACTCAGGTATGAAACTCGACTATTTAAAGTTAGTTTGCATAATCAGTAAAGCTAAATGTTTTATATATCCCAGAAATGTTTCTTTATACAGAGCCTCTTGAAAGGAGTTTGGTCATGCTTTGCTTGGATATTTGAAGGAAATTTACTTTATGAATTGCCCTTAATTTAATCTATTTTAAGTTTGGGATGCATTTTTATTTTTACAGTAGGTCCTTGAATAACATTTATTTATTCAACATGGTTTCACTGTATCATTGATGAGATGCTCTAGGAACTTAACTCTTGTTTATATCAATTAGCTTAGGGTAAAATTGGTTTCTTTAAAAATTGTTTTGCCTAAAGTCACAGAACCTATGGACAACGTTAAGTGAGGACTTACTGTACTTGTTATTCATACCTACACAAATACTTTTGATTCTCTAAAAAATGTCATTGCAGTACACTGATTGCTAATTGAAGCATTACATAAAAATTTGCTTTGCAATCCAGCAAAGTTACTAATGTACAATTCTTTGTTTTATAGATATTGCTTGTCCCCTGCTGGACAGTGACTTGGCATACAGCGATGACGACGTTCCATCAGTATATGAAAACGGGGTTTCTCAACATTCTTTTACTAAGGCAAAAGAAAATTTTAATTTTCTTCATTTGAATAGGTACATTTTCCTTGCAAATGAATATATTTTTTTTGGTGTATAAATTCCCTAAAACTAAATGAGATGGTGGTTGAAAGATTAAAGATGCCAACTAGTCTGCTTTTTTTTTACGTCAAAATATCAGAAAATCTTTTGTTGTTATAATTGTCACTATAGTAGAAATTCCACTGTATAAAGTATTCTTAAAAATCTGTGGACATTGTTTCCAAAAACCATGTGAGCCATGCTTTTATGATTGGCCAACTACATATTTAAAATTTTTGACTTACATAAGTTCATAATTAGTGATTTGGGAGAAAAATTTAAACTGTTTTTTTTTTTTTTTAAGATTTTTATTGGGGAATTGGGGGGATGGGAATAGCACTGGGGAATTGGGGGGAAGGGGAACAGACAAGTTGCTGTCATTTTGTTCTTCAATCTAGTTGTGGAGGACATTGCTTCACTGGCCCAAGTTGGCACCATCATTGCGCTCTTCCCGGGCGAGGCAGATCAGTCGCCGGCTTCTGGACGGCCGCTCACAGCGGCTGCTGGCCGCTCACGCTGGCTGCTGGCTACACACGGCAGCCCATGACAACCCACTGCCACAGGGGCTGCAGCCCACGCCGTCGCCGGCGACTCATGGCAGCCCAGCTCCAGGTTGAGCTGTTGTTTAGCATCTTAGCTGTGGAGGGCAGTGTCACTGGCCCTCACATGTGGGATCCGAACTGGGGCCCTCTGGCATCCCAAGCGAGTTCTCAACCATCGCGCCACTCGGCCGGCCCTAAACTGTTTTTTTTCTAAAACATAACTTATTACTCATTTCTTTCAGAAATACTTGTTATCAACCTATGTCTTTTCGGCCAAGAATATTGATAGTGGGAGAACCGGGATTTGGGCAAAGTTCTCATTTGGCACCAGCTGTCATCCATACTTTGGAAAAATTTGCAGTATATACATTAGACATTCCTGTCCTTTTTGGAGTCAGTGCCACATCTCCTGAAGAAATGTGTGCCCAGGTAATTTATTGTTGCCCGGACAAATAAGCTGTAAGACAAAGCAGTCTTCCAGAGACAAAATCTAGAATTGCCTCGTTTCTTTTTGTACTGTTTTTTGTCTTTCTGATTTGCACCTTTAGGTTCACAAAATAAAACTGTGTAATTGCTTAATCATTAAAGAATATGGGTTTAAATCTTATTTCCACCAGTTAATATCTAAGTGACCTTAGAAAGTTATTAAAGCTTTCTGCCTCATGTTCCCCATTTACAAAATGGAGATAATAGTATTTACCTTGTATGGCTGTTGCAAGAAATAATTTAGTAAAGTACTTAAAACTGACTGCTATGTAGTGAGTACTCAGCCTGCTGCTTCTGTTTTTGCTATATTTATATTTAGATATTTTTAATGTAAAAGTGTTTTTTATTTATATTTTTATATTTAACCTTGTTTACAACAGAAAAGTCTTCTAGATTTCTTGAGCTCTTTTCTAATTGCTTGAAGCAATTATGTTTTCCTAAAAATGAGACTTACAAAACATTTAAAAATAAGATTATGGGATTAGAGGAAGCATTTTAAACTTGAGGGTTTTAGATGATAATTCTGGGAAGTTAAACATTGTTCCAGACTAATAAAGCTAGCATCACTGATGGGCTGCCTCTCTGACTGAATGTAATTTTTTTGTCTCTCTACAAGATGATTCGTGAAGCTAAGAGAACAGCACCAAGCATAGTGTATGTTCCTCATATCCACTTGTGGTGGGAGATAGTTGGACCAACACTCAAAGCCACTTTTACCACATTATTACAGAATATCCCTTCATTTGCTCCAGTTTTACTACTTGCAACTTCTGACAAACCCCATTCTGCTCTGCCAGAAGAGGTAATTTGTGGGGGGGAAAGTCATTATACTTTAAAAAGAAAGTTATTTGTATTAAAGTAATAAGAACTTATAAAAATTCCAAGTGCTGTAGAAGTGAATAAAATGATAAGGAAAAGTTTTCTTATCAGAGATACCATTGTTAACTATTTGGTATGTGTGCTTGTTAAGCGGAATGCTGTAAGTATCTATGTATATGTGTATAGTAAGATTACATTATAAATTTTTTTCTCTTATAAAAATTGAATTATATGATGCATTTTACTTTATATATCTTATATGTTTTTCAATACATAAGTCTCATTCCTTTTAAAAGCAACATGGCTTTTTCCATTGTCTTGATGTACCATAATTTATCCAAATCCTTGTTCATAGGTATTTTGGTTATTTCCAAGTTTGTTTGTTTTTTTATTGAACTGCTACAGTGAGCGTCCTTGGTTTTTAATTTGTGTGAGTGTTACTATGTGGTTTCTAGCACCCATTCCTAAAAGTAGAATGACTGTGTGAGTTAAAGTTATGCACATTAAAATTTTTTTTATTTTATTAGGGAACAGTGTGATTTTCAAGGACCCATCAGCTCCAAGTCAAGTCATTGTTTCAATCTAGTTGTGGAGGGCACAGCTCAGCTCTCAATCCAATCACCATTTTCAATGTATTTGCAGGGGGGGGAGGGGCACATCCCACCATCCCATGTCGGAATTGAACCAGCAACCTTGTTGTTCAGAGCACACACTCTAACCAACTAAGCCACCCAGCCGTCCCTAAAAATTTTTGATAATAACCAAATTACTGTCCTTCAAGTTGGTGCCAGTTTAGACAACTACCAGTAACAAACAAAACTTCATGCTTTTTCTACCTGGAGTACTCTTCTCCTAGATAGTTGCTAGCATGATCCTTAATTTTTATCAGGTCTCTTCTCTGCTCAGATATCACCTCAGAAAGGCCTCCCTAATTGGCTTCTCAATCATAGCAATAGCTCCTCTGCCCAGCATTGTTTTTTCCTTACTCTGCTTTGTTTTTATCACTGCCTGATATTAAATATTAATTTGTATGACTCTGTCTCTCCTAGCAGAATGTAAAGTACATGAAGTCAGGGACTTTCTTTTTCTATCTTTCTGTTCCCAGAGTACATAAAAAGCATATTGTGGTTCTGTGTTTTTCTTTAATGAATGGATTTTAATAAGTTTTTTCATACCTTTGACAAAATTTGTTTGTAGCTAAGTTGTTTGTAGTTTTTAGGACATTGGTAGGAAGATAAATTCAAATATTTTGTTTAAAAAATATTTACTGAGTGCTTATTCTGTGCCAGGCATGGTTCTAGGCACTGGGAATATAGCAATGAACGATATACACAAGAATTTGTATCCTCCTAGGGCTTACATTTTAGCTGAGGGGGAGACAAACAAAAATAAATAAATATATAATACTAACCTATTGCTATGGACAAAAATTTAGCTAAGCAGTGCCAAAAGAGTCTGGTTGGGTCAAAACCTGAAAAATGTAATGTATTGACCCATTTGAGCATCCAACGGACAAAGGTTCCTGGCAGAGGAAAAGCAAGGACAAAGCAAAAATAAAAGTGTTTTGGTGTATTGGAAAAATAGCAAGAAGGCCAGATGGATAGAGCAGAGTGAGTAAAGGGCATAGTAGAAGGAAATTTACTATTTGGAAGTGCTGAAAAGGCTGCATGAAAAAGACGAAAACAACCTGAACTTGTTGCTAACAATTCATGGCTCTTGCATCACGCCAATGCACCAGTTCACAAGGCATTGTCTGTGAGGGAGTTTTTAGCCAGTAAACAAATAACTGTATTGGAACACCCTGCCTACTCACCTGATCTGGCCCCCAATGACTTCTTTCTTTACCTGAAGATAAAGGAAATATTGAAAGGCAGCCATTTTGATGACATTCAGGACATCAAGGGTAATACGACCACAGCTCTGATGGCCATTCCAGGAAAAGAGTTCCAAAATGGCTTTGAAGGGTGGACTGGGCACTGGCATCAGTGCATAGCTTCCCAAGGGGAGTACCTTGAAGGTGACCATAGTGATATTCAGCAGTGAGGTATGTGGCACTTTTTCTAGGATGAGTTTGCAAACTTAATTGTCCAACCTCTTAGAATGAAACCAGTTTTACCATAGCCTTATTGATATAAACAAGAGTTAAGTTCCTGTGGCATCTCATCAATGTTACAGCAAAACGATGTTGAACAAAGCACTGTTATTTGAGGATCCTAAAAAATCAGCTAATTTTGAGAGGCTTCCTTTTCTTAATCTTCATTTGTTTTCCAGGTACTATATAGAACCTGTCCAATCTATCTTCATAATGACAACTCTTTGTATTATTGAATACTCTTTTATGTTCATTTCTATCTCCCCATTCTGTCCCAGACTTCTTCACACTAAGCATGTCTTCTTTTTCTGTGGTATGGTATATTCCTTGGAGTCATTAATACAATAGAAGCTTATTTCCTGCTCACTTAACAATACTAGGCAGGTAATTAGTTTGACAGATCTACCCTCCCCCATGCAGTCGTTCAGACACTGGAGCTGAGAGAGCTTTCTCTTTTTCATCACATGGCTTTCCAGGTTGCTTTCATTCCATCCAGCTGAAAAGAGTGGCTTATTCACGTGCCTGATCTGAAGTGATGTATATTATTTCCTTTCACATTCTGTTTGCCAAAACTCATCACATACCCCTCTCTTACTGCAAGGGAGACTAGGAAATATGACATAGCAGTGTGCACACGCACAAGAGAACGTGGGCTGTGATGACAGCAAGCTCTGCCACACGTTTACGTATTTTTAGTTTCTTCAAAATTCTAGTCACTCTCCTGAATGTCTTTCTCTTTATCTTCTTTTTAAAAGGCTGTGCCCAGAATAAATTAAGAACTCTAACAGTGTTCTGATTAACAGAGTAAAAAAGAATTGCTGTGTCGTAGCCACAGAAACAAAGATAATAAGTTTATACTCTAGGTCACAAGAGAAACTTCCTGAACTTTTTTATATTGATATAGGGAGGTTGGAAAACTGTAATCAGTTTAATATGGGATAACTTTATCAAGAATGTGGTAATTCTGTACTTAAACACTTTTTTTAAAGGATCGCTTCTGTTTTCTTAGGCTAATATTTCCTAAGCATATAATTGTAAACTGGGTAAAGTGCCCCAGTACCACACTGTAGAGTGTGGTGGAATGGGCACAGAACCAGGACCAGAATTCTCCCATTTAAAAAAAAAAAGAATAATCTAGTTTATATGGGTGCAAATAAGCAAGTCTACTTTGAACCTTATATAATCTTTAGTGATTCAGTAATATTAGGTTGTCGGAAAAGTCATGACACATTTTTGCAACGAAAAACATAGAAAAAATACATCATGACTTTTCCAACAACCCAATAACTGTCTATATAGCAGCAATGAACTATAATATGTGAGAAATACTGTGAGTGCCATTATTAGCTACGTTAAAGTTTGTCCATGTCAAAACATCAGAGTTCCTATAGGCATGAGCATATAGGTAAAAAATGAGAAGACCCCAACAACTCAGAGCAGTATGGGAAAATGAGAAAGAATGTCATCAGTGGATTAGAAATGTTCATGAATCCATGAAAGACAAAGCAGTGGGGATTAGATTGATGAGGGTAACCACAGTTTGAAGCATGTGCGTGAAAGGACTGTTTGGAAAGATGAGAGTGATTTCTAGCTCTGGGTCAGCGCTAGGAAGGAATTGAAAGAGCCTTTGGATAACTTTGGGGTACTTGGCTTTCTTCACTTCTGGCCATGCCAAACTGTAGCCAGCAGAGTTGTTTCTCCTCCGCTAGAGCAGTGAAGGTGGGTCCAAGTGTGGCAGAGCAGTGACTTACCTATGGCTGCTGATATCGAGAGAAATGGGAAGCCCCTGTGCTCAGAAGTCAAATGACAGGTAAATTTTTTCCATTATAAGCTAGCTTCTTCCGTAATCACTGGGAGTAGAAGCTAGAATACACAGAAAAAAGCACCTATGCACACTCAAATTTCAAAGCAAAGATGAAAGAGAACCAATTGGAGACATAAGTTACTCCCTCCACATTAAAAAACAATGACAACAACAAAAAACCCATAGGGCTGAAAGGAGCAAACACAGATGAAGAGTGAATTAACAAGATGGAAGATGATGAGACCAGGAATGCTTACGGTATATAACACAAAAGGATAAGATTTGAAAAGTGAGGGAAAAGTTAAAGGAAACGGACAAGATAGATTCAGTTCTAACTTCTATTCAGTGGGATTTGTGAGAGAAAAGAAATGTAGGAGAGAAAATAATCACATAAAAGAACATTTCATAGAATTAAAGAATACCATGTCTTCAGATCTGAAAGTCCCCTTATGTACTAACTGATGGATATAAAAAGGCCCACATCTAGATAAAATTTTGGAATGCCAAAAGTACAGAGAAAATCTCCTAAGTGAAAAAACTTTACTAGAAAAGACTGAAAATCAAATTGCTCTACCTTTTCGTTGGTAACACTGGCTACTAAGGAGACAACTGAGCAATATTTTCAAAATTTTGAAGGAAAATAATTTTGAACTTATAATTTTCTGCTCATCAAAGCTAGCATTTAGAGAGCAAAATAAAGTTAATTTTTGAAGATGCAATACCTAAGAAACTATTATTCATAAACCCCTGACTGAAAGAATTATTAAAGGATTATTTCTCTTCTTGGATTTTTTTATTTTGCAGAAGCAGCATATAACAAGCAGTGAGCAAAGAAAACAGTAAAACTTACTGTCACAAAGTTAGGATAGGAAGAAATTTTTTAAGGAATGTGAAACTAAATCTAAGTTGGTCTTGGTCTGAACTTGAAATGGCAGGAAGGACAGTGAAGGAGAAGAAGGAAGTAATAGCACATTCATATTTTTTTCCACTCTGTAGATGTTGATTAATCTTACTGTTGGTTGAAAAAGAAGCTCAGATATGTCTGTTAAAACGTATAACAAGAAAAGACTAGAAATACAGCATATAACTTCCAGGCCACCAGAAAGGAAAAAGGTACAAATCCCAATAAAAATCTCAACAAAATAAGTAGATTTTAAAATTCAATATATACAAAAAAAGTGCTTGAATTAAAAAAAAAAAGTTGAAAAAGCAATAAGGAGGGGCAGCTAGTTAGCTCAGGTGGTTAGAGGGCAGGCTCGTAACACCAAGGTTGCTGGTTCGACTCCCACATGGGCTAAGGAGCTGCGCCCTCCACAACTAGATTGAAATGCCTACTTAACTTGGAGCTGATGAGTCCTGGAAAAACACACTGTTCCCCAATAAAATTTCAAAACAAAAAAAAGGCAATAAGGAGGTTCTTAGTCCACCAAATATTAAAATATTCCATAAAGCTAGTAATTAAAACTGTGGAATTTGGGCCAGAATGGACAAATTAATGGAATGTAGTCCATTAATATACTCTTGTATATTTCATTGTAATCTAGTAAATAGCAAAAATAGAGACTTTATTTCATAAAGGATGTTGAGGCAATAAGAGTAAAATGTTCATATCATAATGTATTAGAGAAAAACATTTTTATCATCTTGGAGCATGGAAGACCCTGCAAAGCAGAAAATACAAAAGCTATGAATGTAAACTTCTCTACATCAAAGATACCCTAAACAAAGTACACAAGCATCGTACAAGGAATTAACAGTATTATCCTCTAATAATACTAGAAAAGGTCTAGAAGTTTGTTTAGAAATATTCTTTAGGCATGTGTTTTCCCTTTATTTTTTTGGCAGCTCATATAAGTGGAGTCATATAGTATTTGTGCTTTTGTGAATGGCTTATTTCACTTAGAGTAACATTTTCAGGGTTCATCTATGTTATAGCATGTGTTAGAATTTCATTCCTTTTTAGGGCTGAATAATACTCCATTGTGTGTATGTACGTTTTATTTATCCACTCATCTGGTGGTGGGCTTTTGGATTGTCTCTACTTCTTGGCTATTGTGAATAATCCTGGTATGATTATTGGTTTACAAGTATCTGTTTGAGTCTTGTTTTTGTTCTTTTGGATATAAGCATATATACTAGGTTACATGGTAATTCTGTGTTTAACTTTTTGAGGAACCACTATATTCTCTATGGTGAATGTTAACTGAATGTTAATGGCTGCACCATTTTATAGTCCGACCAGCACAAAAGTTCTGTTCTTGCCACATCCTTACCAACACTTGTTATTTTTTGGCCTTTATTTTTACTGAACAACCACTCATTATCATATCTCACTTTAGGCTGTGAAAGTGAATTAATTAATCTCCACAAAACCCTTTAAGTAAAATACTACCGTGTCAGTTACCAGAGTCAAATTTTAAAGAAGATTCGTTGCTAATCTATTGCATACATGGTGTTATACATAAATCCAGCATATGTAAAATATTTCTTTTAAAGATCATTTCTTTATTACAAATTTAGATTGTCATTAAAATATTTGTGTAATAACCTACTGTTGCACTGAGTAATTGATAGATAGTATGTGTGTGTATACATACATACACATACACATATATGATGCACTTATTTTCTTTTTTAAGGTGCAAGACTTATTTATCCGTGATTATGGAGAAATTTTCAATGTCAAATTACCTGGCAAAGAAGAACGGACAAAATTTTTTGAAGATTTAATTCTAAAGCAAGCTGCTAAGCCTCCTATATCAAAAAAGAAAGCAGGTTAGCTACTATATCAAAGTTTATATATAATAACTTTAAGAAAGTAGGAATAAGATATCAGTTAATGGCAACCTTGGTTGTGAGGTTGATAACCAATAATGCTTAAAAATGTTTCCCATTAAATAGACTTAAGTTCTTAAAGCATACAAGGCCTTTCATAGTATAGCCCAAATCTGTCTTTCCAAGCCTATTTTTGGCACTTTTCTTCTCTCCCCTTCTCCCACCTCTTTCCTTACGAACCACTCTAAACCATATGCAGATATTCCTCCCCTTTCATAATTTTGTTCATGCTTGCTCTCTGTCAGTAATGCTCATCCTCATCCCCCATCTCTGTCTAAGGAACTCCTTGTTGTTCTAGTATAACTCATTTTTTTCTTCCCTAACACATCTAGGCAAAACTAATTTTCTATCTTTATGACCCACTGTATTTTTTTCATACTAATAATGACATTATGATGGTGTTATAATTATGTCTCTTGCTCCCTTAATAATAAATTGCCAACTTATTGGGACAGTATTCATATTCCTTTTTTTATGTTGAGTACTCAGTGCATATCTGTTTAAAACAATATTAAACTTTTGTTATATTTGAAACATACTACAATTTTTTATTAGTTCAAAAATTAACTAGTAAAGACTTTTTTTATAATAGTTAGAATATTCTTGTCCTGAAAATAATGCATTTTAAAAGTTTTACTAGCCTCTTAAATGATCTTAAAACAGAACAGATCTTTAGCAATCCAGATTATAAGCTACCAATTACTGCTGGGGGAGGAGGGCATAGGTGTAGGGATTATGGTAATTTAGTATTCCAAACCCTCCAATTCCTGGTAGATGTAAGGACCATAACCCCTGAAAGCCTGGCTACAATGTGCACTGAATCATTTGTCACACTTGATATGATGGGAGAGTAGTAACTAAAATCTTCCATTTATGTGAAGTTTTGCAGGCCTTGGAGGTACTCCCAGTAGCACCACCTTCCGAGCCAAGACCATTGACAGCGGAAGAAGTAAAACGACTAGAAGAACAAGAAGAAGATACATTTAGAGAACTGAGGATTTTTTTAAGAAATGTTACACATAGGCTTGCTATTGACAAACGATTCAGAGTATTTACTAAGCCTGTTGACCCTGATGAGGTATTAGTTTAATCTTTGGATTAAGTGTGTTAAACTGTAATGCTTCAAAAGTAGAGAATAGTTGAATTGTTTGTGTGGTTCTCTGTCTACATGGTTTTCTCTGTATGGAAATGTACCGAATAGTATCCTAAGCACACGGAGAGAGACTTCAAGAGCTATCTAATGCATTTTCCTTTCCTGCAAGAGAATAGACAACTAACTTTGTCTGTTCAACATTCTAGAAGCAATTTGAGAATGTCCTAATGCTACATGATATCATTCTTACCTATACAAAGTAAGCTGGAGAATGAGATCTTAAGTTGACATTGAAGGGTGGGTGGTGTTTGGTTGAGGAAAGAGGTATATGATATCCCTAAAATATAGTTGCCCAAAAATAGGAATTAATACAAAATAAAATCAACTTAAATAGAGTCAAAGGTTTCATATTAATGTATTATCATTATCTCTTATGTATTTATTCTCTCTTCTTTATTGCCTGGCAAAGAAACTTGACTGAAATGTTTTTATGTTCAGAGTCAATTTAGTGATTTGGTCATTTGCTTGAATTTTAGGTTCCCGATTATGCCACTGTAATAAAGCAACCAATGGACCTTTCATCGGTAATCAGTAAAATTGATCTCCACAAGTATCTGACTGTGAAAGACTACTTGAGTGATATTGATCTAATCTGTAGTAATGCTTTAGAGTACAATCCAGATAGAGATCCTGGAGGTGAGCATTAGTGGGTTTTTTCAGGGGTTGCTAACATTTAATGAGGGTTGGTTTTATGTCAGGTGCTGTATTATAACCATTTTACGTTCACCGTGCATGTAATCCTCACAACAACTGTATTTCCATTTCAAGTTTAGAGACCGTAAAAAACTTATTCAAGGTCGTACTGCTAGGAAGTGGCAGAGCCATAATTTGAATGCAGGTTTCTTTCACTCCCAAATCCATGTGTTTACTACACAATATATCCTCTAATGAGACAACATTGCATAACAACTTAGCTTATTTCCTTTGTATATCAATGCTCTTTCTCAGAATGGAAAAATAAACGCTCTCTGCACTAAAATAGGTTTGAAAGAATTTTCTTGGTTAAGACCATTACAATTTTTATTACAAAAGTAATACAGTATAATACTTGCTAATAATATTTTAAAAACTTAGTCCCCCATTTCCTTTCTTTAAAGGTAGACACTAAGTTTTTGGGTGTCTTTCCAGATCTTTTCTGTGTATATACCTATTCCACCCTCACTCACCCAGTCTATTAATAAAATTTATAAAGTACAGGATTTTTTAAATTATAGATTTGTTCACATATACTGATGTATTCAAATATCTACATGTTTGATATAAACTTGTTCATTTTCAAAAATATTTTTCTGCTCAGGTGCTTCTTTTTTCTAGCTTCCTATTCTTGTTTTATGGATGCAGTGTCCACTTTCAGTGGACGTGTGTTTTTAATCTGTTTCCTGCACAAACTCTCCATCAGCACATTAGCTTTCTGTTCTTCAGCTGGTGGTGCTTATACATTAGGTTGATTAGCAGAGGAACATACTGAGTTTCTTCAGCAGTTGAAAAGCTCACTGTCTTCCCCTCCTACTCTTCTATCCCACCTTTCCTAGGCTTTTTCCTGTAGTTTAGAGTTCTGGAAGTAAGCAGTGGGAAACAGGCTACCATGCTGGAAACACCCCTTAATTTTAGAAAGAAGGAAGCATTTTACCCTAGAAGCAGAGGACCTTTTCTGTTTCGTTGCAATCATGCTGCTGCTCCTCTTTCTATCCACGTGACAGCCTAAAATTACTTTGGTAATTTGAACAGTGGTGTTCAAATTTTAGCAAGCATCAGAATCTCTTAAAGGACTTGTTAACAGATACAGATTGCTGGACTTCATCTCCAGGATTTCTGATTCTGTAGATGTAGAGTAGGGCCTGAGAATTCGCATTTCTGACAAGTTCCTAGGTGATTCTGATGCTACCACACGTTGGAAACCAATGCTTCGACTTTGCCCTGCCTTTCTTCAGGCCCAGATGACACGTTAGAAGCTCGCTCCAACATCCCTTCTGATACTGTAGCTATTACTATCAAAAACAACTTGGGTGTGAATATTGCAGCCTGCGGCCCTGTGCGAGGGACTCACCCAGCCATTCAGTCAATCTTGTGTTCACTTACTAGCTGCCTTCTGCCTCAGCATATTTCACTCTACAGTACTTAGACTCAGTTTGGGAATTTTTTTGCAGTGTTTCCTGTGTAGGATTGCTCCTTCACTGTCCTTGTTTCATTTCTCTGTCCATGGAGTAGCATTCTCTATGTCTCTTCCAAAACCCCTTTTACATTCTCATTCACTAATGACACTAATAGCCTTCCTTTCTGTTTTTTGTTGTCATTATGCTGTTTAGTCTTGCTATTGCTTGAGTCTTATATTTTTTCCTGATATTTCAAAGGGATACAGATAGGACATAGCAATAAAATTGTTTGGGATTAGTCTACCATCTTAAATCAGATGTCCAGAACATTAGATTAGCACCAAAAATGGAATAACACTATTTCAGGAAATTTTACTGTTGTGGTAAAACTAACAAAGGCATTGTAAGGGCTAAAGTCTTAGTCCAAAATGTCCAGTTTATTTTTGGTAAATTATTAAAATGAGAAAATTTTAAATCCTTTATTCATTCTCAGATCGTCTTATTAGGCATAGAGCCTGTGCTTTAAGAGATACTGCCTATGCAATAATTAAAGAAGAACTCGATGAAGACTTTGAACAGCTTTGTGAAGAAATTCAGGAATCCAGAAAGAAGAGAGGTAGGAAAATTATTTGGCATCAGAAAAAGATGCGTCTTTTTCTATAATGTGAGTCCATCTAATTAATCCTTCAGGTAATTTTGAAATCTGGACATTTGATTTGATGTTTGACATGTCTATTTATAAGGTTGTAGCTCCTCCAAATATGCCCCATCTTATTACCATGTGATGCCAAAGCAAAATTCCACTCCTGCTGCCGACAGAAGATCAGATCCAGAGCAGAATGAAAAGCTAAAGACGCCCAGTACTCCTGTGGCTTGCAGCACTCCTGGTAAGTTTGCTTGCATAATTTTTACTTATGAAATTGTAAGCTTTACTCTCTTCTAATGCCATTTACTGTCTCCCTCAATTTCCTTTATATTGATGTAGAGAATTACATTGATTTTGTTAATATTAAGGCAACTTTGCATTCTTGAAATAAATCCAGATTTGTAATGATACACCACTTTCAATCCCAGTTCGCGTTCATCTAATTGTAGATTGACTTGATTTGAAACTGATTTTCATTTCCTATGAATCCTGGTTTATTTCCTATTCCTCCTTATTCTCAGAATGTAACTTCACAGGGAGTTACACTAACTCCCTTAGTTAGTTCACACTAACCCAAAGTCTGTGGGTTTCCCCAGGACCTCCCTTTCTTGGCAGGCTCTCAATTCCATTTTTTTGCTCTTTAAGCCCTATGAATGTCAAACTCTCTGCCTCTTAGCCTCTTTAATTAGCTATTCATTTGTTTTACCAGATCTGGTTGTCATAATTCCTCAATGCCTTATTCGATATCCAGTGCTTTTAAACAGAAATTTTGTGTGTGTGTGTGTGTGTGTGTGTGTGTGTGTGTGTGTGTGTGTGTGTTTTGCTTGGGTTGGAACTTTTCCTTACTGTACTGCAGGTTTGTCCATCCTGGGGTAATTGATCTGAGACAGATAGAGTAAGCCTTACTTTTGTAAAAATGGGAGGAGTCAGCTGGGAAAGGGAGATGAGAAAGGCAAACCAACAAGAGCCCACCACTATCAGAATGCTTTCAGTCAAATCAACTTTAAGCAAATATATATATATTTACCCAGCAGGACTGCATACCCAGCAGGATTATACACCCAGCAGGATTGCATGCATTATTATGTTCACCAAAGACACATACAATAATGTTCACAGAACAGATATTCATAATGCCCCAACACTGGGAGCAACACAAATGCCCATCAGCAGTAGAATGAAAAAATGTGAGTTATTATACAGCAGTGAGAACGATTAAACTTTAACTACATATAACAGTATGGATAAATCTCCCAAACATAATATTGCAGTGTGGTTATACTGTATCTAGTCTAGGCAGAATATTTAATTTTGGCATACCTTAGTTCCTTCATCTGTAAAATGACGTTCATAATGGTAACAAACCTGATCAGGTTAAAGTGAAATTGTAATGAGCTAGTACATGTAAAGAACTTAGAAGAGATCCCGTTCTATGGTAGGCACTTAGTAAGTGTAGGCCGTTTTTAATCTTGCCCTTTCTCTATTTCATTCCTCATCCTACTGTCACAGTATTTGCCATAATGTGGGCATCAGACAGATCATACATTGCCCTACTTAAAATTATTCAAGATTTTTAAAAAATTATTCAAGGTAAAGTTCAAACTCAGAGTAACAGGTCATTGCCCACTTCTCTACCTTCTTATAGTACTATATACTTCTGTTTCTGTATTCCATCTGTTCAAAACTGTGGTTTCTCAAGCTCTCTATCCTGTTATACCTCAGGAGTTATTATTCCCCCCACTTACTTAGACTTTAGAAAATTGTTGAATGTTCTTTTTTCCTGTTTCTTTAAATTCTCTGAAGCTCAATTGAAGAGAAAAATCCGCAAAAAGTCGAAGTGGTACTTAGGCACCATAACAAAACGAAGGAGGATTTCCCAGACAAAAGATGATGGCCAAAATACCACAGATGACAAAATTGAGACGGATGCAGAGGAAAACCATGATACAAGTGTGGACCACAATGAAACCGGAAACACAGGGGAGTCTTCAGTGGAAGAAAATGAGAAGCAGCAAAATGCCTCTGAAGGCAAAAGAGAATTGGGAAATAGTAATTCAAATATTTGCAATGTTGAGAATGAACTTGAGGACTGTAGGAAGACTACAGCATGTGCAGAATTGAGGAAAGATAAGATTGTTTGCAATGGAGATGCTTTAAGCTCTCAGATAATGGATGTTTCTGATGAAGCAAAAGGTAAGTCTTTCTCAATTAAACAATTTCCTAATTTTAAAAGATGTTTTAATCAAAGTTCTTAAGGGACTAACTACCATTTCTATTTATTCCTTTTTCCTTGCCTTTCATAGCGCTAGTGTCAATTAGGAAAGATAGCATTTTCTTAACTTAGTAACTATTGAGCTAGTAAATCACTGTTGTTAAAAACACTGTGGCATCAGACAGATCAGATTTGAGCCCCTAGCCCACTACTTAGTAGCTTGTGACCTTGGGTAAGATTCTTGACCTATCAGCCTCAGTTTTCTCTTCTGCAAAATTGGGGCATTTAGTTGCAGGGTAATGAGATATTTTGAGGATTGAATAAAATAATTCATGTAAAGCGTGTAGCAAAGTGCTTGGCTCTATAGTTTTTAAAAGCTGGCAGGATACCTTCTCAGTTTTAAGCAAGCTGTCCAGTTTCCTGTGGTTCTTGCTGAGTTATGTAGAACAACTACCATTCACCCCCACCATTCCTTTATCCGTATTGTAGGTTAAGTCCAAGATTATTTATATTCTAATGACACTGTTGCTTCCAAACTTTTTTCATTTATAATTGTCTTCCATCTGGATCTTTTTGGACCTTTGGCAGTAAATTTGTTTGGTCTTTGGAAAAGGCAAACATTATTTATTTAGTCTTACAAAGCAAAAAGAGTGGTAACAGGGTCAAAATTTTATTTTGATCTAAAGCAGGTATTGACTGAGTTAATGTACTGGTTTTCTTCAGTGGCTTATATGCCATAGGTAAAGCTTCAAGGACTTCTTTGAAATGAATTTCAGTGTGTTTGAGTAATCATAGCAAAATGGACTAGGATATAGCCTTTCCGCGGGTATTTTAAATGTTAATCCTCTGACTATATAATTTATACTTTGTTTGAGCTCAGAGTTGTTTTACTTTTCCTTTATCATTATTTAGTGGTACAGCACACTATTTAGTGGTACAGGTACTTGTTTACATATCAGGAGGTTATTTTCTGGGCTCTTAAAACAATCAGGTGTGGTGACCTTAGAAAAGCCTCTTTATCTCTCTTGGCCTCGTTTTTCTCATCTATCAGTGAGTAGATTGTTCTAGATCAGGGATAGGCAAACTTTTTTGTAAAGGGCCAGATAGTAAATATTTAGCCATATAATCTCTGTCACAGCTACTCAGCCCTGCCAGAAAAGCCACATTGACACGCATATATAAGATGGGTGTGGTTGTGTTCTAATAAAATTACTTGTAACAGTAGGCCAGATTTGGTCTATGGGTGGTAGTTTGCTACCCCTAGATTACAGAGGTCCCTTCTCACTCTTAAATTCTATGACTGATACCTAAGTAGAAGACAGTCTAGCCTATTGAGGATCCCCTGAAACATTCAATTTGAGAAATACTTCTCATGTGTCCTTAATTTTTGAATGTGCTTAGTGGCAGCATCTGAATATTACAGCAAGGTCAATAAGCCAGAATTGGTATTTGTGTCTTAGTAAATATGTGCTACTATTTAATCTGACTAATATTTATTTTAGGCATTATAATATCCGTAAATCAAATAATAACGTTAATTATTCATTCTAGAAATGTGTGTTCTGCGAATGACTCGAGCTAGACGTTCCCAAGTGGAGCAACAGCAGCTCATTAGTGTTGAAAAGGCTTTGGCAATTCTTTCTCAGCCTACACCCTCACTTGTCGTGGACCATGAGCGGTTAAAAGTATGTAAATTGAAATTGTTATGCTTTCATTGTGTAGATTAGTAATGTAACCCACCAAAAGATGGACTGTAATAAGTGCATTTTATCAACTTGGCATGAAATAAATAATGATCTTTTATGAAAAGATAAGCTTGGTATAGAGTAACTTTCATGAAGGTGGTGGTTGGAGGTGGCTATTGTGTTGATATTATAATATTATAGTTTTAAGACTTGTCTACATCATTGATCTCATACATTGTTTTTATGACCATTGCCTATGACTCTTTTAGTTAGTTTTTACTTAGCCATAATGGCATGTTTTGTTAATCATGAGGTAATAGTATATCCTGGTAGGGCCAGACTTGAAGAAGAATCATAGAAATACAGTGAGTCCATTTCAGTCATGAGAAAAACCACTGAGAAGATTGAAAATCCCTTTTATAAGAAAAAGGACCCTGAAGTGGTGAGGTAGTTCATCATTTATGTACTTTTTTTGTTTCACATAACAGAGTTAATTGTAATATACTTGCAGTGCCATAAAATACCGTGTAAAAAGGTTGCTTTTTTTTCCTGTTAATCTAGTTTGGGATTGTTTCTTCGTCTAAAGAGACTTATGGCTAGAAGTGAAATTGGCAACCTCCTCAGCTATAGTTTTTAGGTTGGGAGTTACCCAGGGCAGAGACCAGAATGATGATAAAGTTAACTACAGCAAAATGCCAGCGCCACTATCAGAGGCTGCCATGTCTCATCAGATGTTTTGGTCTGCCCTCTCTCTGGTTTATATGCTAAAAATTCCCCCAGTCTTCTATATTAAAATATCTTGTCTCAGAGAATTTATCTCTCACTTATGTAAACTTACTCATGTTTTCTTTTAGAATCTGTTGAAGACCGTTGTTAAAAAGAGTCAAGAATACAATATTTTTCAGTTGGAAAATTTGTATGCAGTAATTAGCCAGTGTATTTATCAGCATCGCAGGGACTATGACAAAACAATGCTTATTCAGGTAAACTCATCCATATAAGAAATTAACTGATATTATAAAAAATTTTTAGAAGTATTGTTTAATATGTGCATTATGGATTATGGTACAATTGAGTTCCACACTTTTAAAAATCAAGCCACTAGTTTATGTTTCTTTAATCAACTAGAACTATAATATCAGTAAACTATGAAAAATCATTAATTTGTGTGTATGTATATTAATGAAGGTATGTAGCTCCTTTTAATGTAGACTTAAGATAGACCTATTTGTCTTAATGGTGCTTTACAATGGGCATTAGAGTACTTACTTTTAAAAATAGATATTGGGAAAAATAAAAAAATAGATATTGGATGATACTTACATAGTATAATATAAATATTACTGGTACCTATTGTATACCTACCTACCTACATACATACATATATATATATGGTAGTCAGTACACCTACTAAAGTATACTGTGTTACCTACAGAGTATAATATATGTGATACTAGTACCTACAAAATATAAAATATTAATACCTATAGTCATACCAGTGCCTTGATTATAACTATTTGAATTTAGCATAAGATGAGCACATCTCAGACTCATTTCAAAGGGATTTAAACAGTGGAGTCCCGTCAGTGACATCAGTTTATATGATCCTCTTAAATACTGAACTAAGTTGCTGTTTTCACTATCAGATATATACATAGGTAATAAACCCTTAAGGGTATTTACTGGGGGGAAATACAGCAATACAGTAATGTTTCTTCAGCTTTTTCCATATTGAAACTTACTATTTTTTTTCTTTCTACCCTTTTATCTAGAAAATGGAGCGAGAGATAGAAAACTTCAATTGTTCCAGATCATGAAGTCATGATATCACATATTCTTTCTGTTCTGTTCCTATTTAATTCGCCTTTGTCTTATCTACATCAGTGATGCAAGATGAAATCCTGCATCTTTAAGGATAAGATTAAAATACTAAATAAAAATATTTAAAGTTTTTGGTATTTATGTACACATGTAAGATAAATTACAGAGTTTACTGATAAATACTGGGGATTTAAATAAGTCACTGTAGTAATGGTAATGCTATGACATATCAGTAGCTGAAGTGTGGCCAACTCTTAATAAAAAAAGTTAATTCGATAACTGTTTTATGGCCCCTAAGAGTGGTTAATGACATTGACACTTTTAAGCACTTTCAATTTTATCCTTCCTGTGAACAGTTTATTGTTTCAGACTAGAAACGTAACCATGTTTCTTTGCCATCCTTTTTGTTGTCTTTGTTTTCTTCAGTTGCGTACCTCGCATCTGCCTTTAGCTTCCCCTGCCTAGACACTTAAAAGCCAGTGTTCTAGTCATGATTTGCTGGAGGGCCCTTGACCATTCTGTACTTGAATGTCAAAATTAATGCTTTCTAGGTAAACATTTTTCTGATTCTAATTTGGGTTAATAAATATTTTTGGTTTATTTTTACGATAATACACACAACAAATGTGTTAATAACTACTTTGTTAAACAGCTTTTTAATAGCACAAAGCTTTTATATTTGAAAGATGTTTATATCCTTCTAAATTTGTGTTTAGGTTATATTCTATAGATACCTTTTATATACAATTATATAAGTATTATAAATTTTGTATTAATGATACCAAAAATACATTTATTTCTTTCTTAAAGCAATAAAACCATTCACTGCCATGCATTTTTTTTTTTAAGGAGATATTCTAATATTAGTTTGTAAAACAGCTTCTGTTAGAAACTTGCAAAAGGAATAGGGGATAAAGATCTCATATGAGAGATTTTGGATTCTAATACAGTTTCAAAGTTGAACTGCCTTTTGTTGATTTATCTGTACATTGTATGTAAAGCCTTCTAAAGCCCAGTAATTCAGACACCTTAGTAGATACTATCTTATGCAATGCATAAAGCAATGCCAGTCACTGAAAACATTTAGGTATGTGTATATTCCTGGATTCACACATACACATATATACTCATTTTATTGAAGTTTATTATACTTATTCCAGATGCATCTTTTATAACTGGGCTTTCATTCTGTATGTATAGTTTCTGTAATAAATTTTAAAGGTGAAAATTGCTTCTCAGATTTGTGTCTATTTCTTCATTATTTTAAAATGTCCTAAAGAAAATTCAGTGCAAAACAAGTTCAAAAATTTGTTTTAGTACTGTTTATAATTTATAATACTGTTGACACTGGATTGTTTATACGGTGTATGTTTTTTAGCTACAAAGATTAATGTGCTTCCTGTCCTTTTCATGACATGCTGTCTATAGACATGGGAAGTAGTAAGTCTACATTCCTATGTAGACTTCAAAACCATGCTGAAATAGCAAGCCTGGAATGTTTCTTTCTCATTTTTGTTTAAAAAGTGCAGTCAATCTATAGTAATTAGGCAAGAAAAAGAAATAAGATGCATTCAAATTGGAAAGGAAGAAATAAAACTATTCACAGATGACATGATCTTATATGTAGAACATCCTAAAAAAATCACAAAAATCTGTTAAAGCTAATAAACGAATTCGGCAAAGTTGCAATATAGAAGATAAACACATAAAAATCAGTTGTATTTCTATACACTAGCAATAATACAAAAAGGAAATTTTAAAAGCAATTCTATTTACAATAGCATCTAAGACAATAAAACACCTAGGAATAAATTTAACCAAGGAGATGCAAGACTTGTACACTGATAAGTACAAAATGTTGCTGAAAGAAATTAAATAAAACCTAAGCAAATAGAAAGACATCCTGTATTTGTGGATTGGAAGACTTAATGTAGTTAAACTAGCAATATTCCCCAAAGCAAAATACAAATTCAGTGAGATACCGATTAAAATCTCAATGGCCTTTATTGCAGAAATGGGAAAGTCAGTCCTAAATTCATAATGGAATTGCAAGGGACCTTGAATAGCTGAAACAATCTTGAAAAAGAAAGTTGGGAGACTCACACTTCCATATTCCAAAACTTACACAGATCTACATGAATAAAACTGTGGTACTGCCATAAAGGATATACATACAGACCAATGGAACAGAATTGAGAGCACAGAAACCTATATATCTATGGTCAATTGATTTTTGACAGTGGTGCCCAATTCAATGAGGGAAAGAATAGTCTCTTCAACTAATGGTGCTGAGAAAACTGGATATCTACATGTAAAAGAATGAGGTTGGATTTCCACCTCATACCATATACAAAATTTAACAAAAGCCATCAAAGACAAATTGAAGAGCTAAAACTATAAAATTCTTAGAAGAAAACAAGGACAAATCTATATGACCTTAAATTTGGTAGTTATTTCTTAAATATGGCACCAAAAACACTAGAAATGAGTAAAATTAGAGGGGTGACTGGTTAACTCAGTTGGTTAGAGTGGCATGCTGATAATGCCAAGGTTGCCGGTTCGATCCCCGCATGGGCTATTGTGAGCTGAGCCCTCCTTAAAAGAGTCAACTATGCCATTGTAGCATGAAAGTAATGTGTAACCAATGACCATAGCTGTTCACCAATAACATTTTTTTAAATTAGATAAATAGGACTTAATCAAAATGTAAAACCTTCATGCTTTTTCTACAGATACTATCATAAAGGGCTATTAAATCTCAACAGGAAAAAAAAGTCAATCCAGGCTGGCCGAATGGCTCAGTTGGTTAAGAGCTCACTCAAGAGTGTGAGCTCTGAGCAACAGGGTCACCGGTTTGATTCACAGCCCAGCTGAGCTGCCAACAGGTAGCAGGATGGCTCAACTAAAAAAAAAAAAAAAAAGTTTTTGAAAGGATGTAAGTTACCATATGCATGGTCAGAAAAACCTAGTCAATTGAGAGAACCTGGGCTGCTCCAATCCCTTGCAGGAATTCTTAAAGTAGTTGCTATTAATGTGACTCAACAAAAACACCCAAGCTCAGTGACTATTAGATTTCTAAGTTCCCCCTAACAAAGAATTGGATTGGTCATTATGTACCCCTTAGCTATGGCCAGAAGCCAAGGTCACATAATTTAGACATTGCTATAGGATATCCCCATTATAAGAAAGGGTGAACCAACAGCTGCCCTGAGAGTTGTCTGTCATCAAGGTTAGCAAAGTCACAATTTACTGGCATAGTTTTTAATGTGCATTTGAGCCAGTTCTTTGACATATATGATGAACTCTCTCACCTTGGGTGCAGTTTATACACAGTATCTTATTCCTTACAAAGACCCTATGAGGTAGGTTCTAGTATTCATTTACAAGTAAAGAAACTAAGGCTTAGATAGCTTAGGAAATTGACTCATTTTCACACATAAGTGGCAGAAGCAGGACTCCCCTAGGTCTGTGTGATGGAAACCCATGTGCTCAATTACCTTCTCCCTGAACAGACACTGTAGGTGCCCTGCTCATATGCTCTTGTCATTCAGCATTCCAGTATGTGCCACCGGCAACCTGCAAACATCTGTAACCCCACCTGAGGGTATTCTAATAGCCGATGCTGGATGTGAAGGGAGGTTAACATCCCCAGGAATGGCTGCCAACCAGACATAGATCGGAGTTGGTGAACAGTACCCCAGCTCCCTTGCCCCTTGGGTGGGGCAACTTAGAGGTGTGTTCTGCATTTTTATCTCTAAGGTCTCCACTAGGGTTGAGCCCGAGGTCTCAGCAATACCTGCCTGAAACTGTGCTCTATTTTAGCTCCCTTCCCTTCCGTGTCAGTCCATTCCTCTGCTTATACTTGGCACCACCTCCCAAATAACCACGTGCTCTCACAGTTTTTACTCATGCTCCGCTTTTCGGGAGAACCCAAGGTTCTCACTTCCTTTATAATGTAAAAAATAGAAAAATACAAAATGCCCCAATGATAACTACAAAATTTTTTAGGTTCCTCCGTTATTATTGAACCTCACAAACCAGCATTAATTTTATTGTGACAGCCTAACTACTTTCAAATTTCTTCCAGGTTTAAAGAGTGTCTTTATTGTGTAGCAGTGTGAAATGATGTCTTTATTCTGTTTTTAAGAGGGACAGTCTGGAAGCTTACTGTTTAGGCTATGTAATCTTAGTATGCAAAGGTTGGAAATGAAATCATTACATTTGAGCAATCAACCTTGCCAACATCCGAGCTCTGGCTGGGAGTCAGAGAACAGCATTTAACATGCAGTGAGAGGCTCTTGGAATGCTACCTTCAGAGCACATGCCAAATCAAAATGACTGAAACATCCAAAAGATACTGGGACTAAAACATTTAATGCATCAAAGAGTGCCAAACCTGGGTAACCAGGACATGCAGACATTGTGAGCTACAAGAATTGGTTTAAAGGACCACTGTGAAACTTCAACTGGCTTCAAGATGGGGGAGGAGGGAAAGGGGGGCTCATTGCAATAGATAATGTATTCACGAAATAATTTGGAAACTGATTACGTGTGATGAATCCTAATTATAGCTGTTAACTGTGGTGAATATTTAGGAAAAGCAGGGTCTTAAAGACACAAGCTTTTGCTTTAATTATTTAGGAAGAAAAATTAAGTTACCCCAATCTTATGTTGTATAATAATTTTCTTCACTCAGTTTACATGTTTTATATATAGGCCCACAGCATATGTCTTTTTTCTGTTTGTTCTTTAAATCTTAAGTCTCCTGCCCCACCCCACTAGGGAGAAAATGTAAATTACCACCATCCTCAAAATGAATTTCTGGCTTCTAATGGACCTTCACCTCACAGCTGTTGCATGAAATACGGTCACTAAAGTACTAGCCAAATGAAATTGTCTATCCAAAATGACAGTTTTCTAATATTCTTATACCAAATAACTGCAGGAGGAAAAACAGATTACTAAGCATATTTTCTTTCATTTAAAAATAGCTGATCTGGTAATATACCAAAATGCTAATAGTGGTTAG
Organism: Hipposideros armiger; assembly: GCF_001890085.2. Lineage (NCBI taxonomy): Eukaryota > Metazoa > Chordata > Mammalia > Chiroptera > Hipposideridae > Hipposideros > Hipposideros armiger. Next base: position 91,166 of record NW_017732347.1, on the reverse strand, counting down.
GAAGGGAACACCATGATTGGATACTCATCTCTCTTTTTTTTTCTTTTTTTCTTTTTTAATTTCTGCAAAGTGTATATTCCTTTGGCAGTGAAAATGTTTTATAAAAATTTATAAGTTGCTTTTAAGCTATAATTGTTTTAATTATGAAATCCGAACTAAGGGCCAAAAGGACCAGAAAAAAATATTCCCATGTATATCAACTGAAAAATTATGTATTTCTTAAATTTTTATATTGTCCTTCAACTGTCTTTTGAAAGTATTTTTCAAAACAGTTGTTACAGGTCTGAAGATCTACCTGCACGATCAGAAAGGAGGTGTCTAATATTTGGGTACATACATAACATAAACATAGCATCATATCACTTTGCTGGCACTGGTCGCCAGGCCTCTCATCCAGTTGTGAAACAGGAGGAAAAAGAAATGTGTCAAGAGGAGGCAGATCACAAATTGATAAATGAATGGGAAATCCAAGCCAATTGGACTATATTTTCAATTTATAACATTCATAATTAAAATGAAACCCAGCACTAGTGTGTTATTATGAGAGTATTTTAATTGTAGTTATGAGGGCAAGAACTAATTCTGTCTTGCCCAATTAATATTTGCTGAATTTATGTATATATGTACATGCTATTACTGAGGGCCTACCATGTGCAAGGCATTAAGAAAGATAAAAATAAGAATGAGATATGGTCTCTGTCCTCCAAGGAATGTATAATACAGTAAAATTACATGTCAACACACCTAAACTGCCTCAGACTTCAATAAAGAATTTAGGTTTGTTTTCTTTATTCAAGGCACAGAAGGATGGACTGGAAGCCCCACTGTATGGTGGGAAAACAGGGCCTGTGGAGTCAACGTGGGTTTCAATGTCCAACACATTCTCCAAGAAAGAGGCCTTTTGTTAAGGTAACATGGCAGAGACATTTACTGCTGACCAAAATGTCCCTTGTGCTCCCCCACTTTTCCTGTGACTAGGGCTGATCAAAGAGCTCTCAGCACAAGTGCCATGTGTCACTTCTAAACTGAAGCATTTAATAGTTGGTGGAAAAATCTCTCTCCCCTGCCTCGGCAACCTAGAAGACATGTATTCCAAATAATATAGCCAAAAAGAGGAAGCAGCCTGGATCCCTGAATCACCATTTGGTAGAGAGTTGCCTCAGAAAGGCTGAGAGCCACAAGAAACCCTGACGAATGAGGAATCATTATATATTAAGCTGAGGGTATTTGGGTTGGTTACAGTAGCACAGCCTAGGCTGTTTGGACAAACATCATATATTCACTTGATGGTGGTTGAGCCTCTGAAGGACAAAGCGTGAAGCCACGACGGAGATCTCATTTTTTTTTAAAGTGGCCAAAAATTGATGTGTCTTTCTGTGCTAACACGTTCCACAAACAACGGCAAAAGCCTAACCAACATCCAGCTTTACCCTAAACCTCTGCCTCCACAGCATGTGGGACTTGAGCAAGGCATTCTTCCTAAGTCTCCTTGTCTATAAGTTGGAGGATGTAATGCTAATACTCGTAGGGTTGTTTTGCAAGTTAAATTATACAGCTAAGCCCTTACCTCAGGGCCTGGTAGGTAGAGGTGCTTACTAAGGGTTCTTTGCCTCCCCTGTCCTTTATCTGAGGCCATTGTAGAATCATTTGGGAAGATTAAAAAAAAAATCAGTACCTATATCCTACCCTAAAGCAAATAATTGGAATCTTTGGAGGTGGGGCTAAGGCACAGACGTTTTTTTTTTTAAAGCACCAACTGGTTCTATTGCCCAGTCAGGATTGAGAACCATTGCCCTAGGCAACGTGTAAACAAAATATTCGATTACATATAATTTAAAATAATGCCTTTATTTTTTTTTAATCTTCAAAAAACACATAGTATGACCACTTTTTTCACCGACTTAGAGCTTTAAAAAAAAAGGCTTATTTATAAATGACAGACATGGAGAGGCAGTAAGTAGTTGCTGGCTGCTCTCAGGGACAGAAGGACAATCTGATAAGCAGAATTATAGATAAGCCCAGTGAATTTGCAATGGAAAGGACAGGCTCAGGTACCATTTACATTGTTTATAGTGATGACTGTTTTTGTGTTGTCACAGCTGAATTGTGTCTCCCTCAGAATTCTTATGTTGAAGTCCTAACCCCAGCCCTTCAGGATGTGACTGTATTTGGAGGCAGGGTCTTTACAGAGGTAATTAAGTTAATATGAGGTCATTAGGGTGGACCCTAATCCTATATGAAAGGAATGGAAACACAAGACCTACGGAAGGAAGACAATGTGAAGACACTAGGAGAAGATGGCCATCTACAAGTCAAGGAGAGAGACCAGTAACAGATCCCTCTTACAGTCCTCAGAAGGAACCTCCCCTGTCCACACCTTGATCTTGGACTTATAAGCCTCTGGAACTGGGAGAAAAATAAATTTCTGTTGTTTACGCCACCCAGTCTGTGGTACTTTCTCACAGCAGCCCCAGCCAACTAATATACCTGTGCTACAGCCTAAAGCGTGTGTAGGTATTTGGTGAGTGGGCGGGAGAAATAGCCATCATACCTCCACTTTATTAAGAGGTGTTCAGAGAGGAGATGGATTTTTATAAGGTCCTTGAAGTTGAGTACTTTCACTATTTGATGGGAAGGTAATTTAAAATATTAGAGAAGGCTGCCTGAGTCCAGGAAATGTGAATCATTGTGTCTGTCTGCTGGCTCCCAGCCATCTTCAGAAGGAGCTGCCTTTGCTCACAGCCTCTGCCGCCCACATAAAGCTGCTCTTTTCCACCCCAAGACTGCCCACCCCTCCTGCCATGGCAGATTGGACTAAGCTGACCTTTTAAGACAAGATGTGCTGAACCAATCAGATTCTCTCTTTAGACTTTGGAATGAGGACACTGAGAACCAGGCCATTTAGCTTTAATGAACAGAGCTCAACAGTCAGATTGAACTCCTAGGCTATGGCCACATTCTAGAGGAGTCTTAGTCAAGGCAGGGGAAGATGGAGTGGACACGTGGGGACAAACAGTAGCTTTGGCTTCCTTAGCTGAGCTAGCTTGAGTGGATTTCTGTACCACAACCAGAAGAGTATTAACTGGAACACCATGAAATCAAGAGTGAGAAAATCAGGGCCAAAGCCCTGCCCTGAGGGGCCACCAAACAAAAGCAGCCTAATCTCTCTTCATGCAAATACGTAAGATTTTCCAGCTGGAAAGACCCTAGAGCATAGCATCAGCATCATCGGGGCTAATATTTCCAGAGCAATGAAGATAAACCAGGCCCTTGCCTGAACTATCAACCCTTCAAGATAGGGCACAACAATTATAGTATTCTAATACCTTCATTTTATGAGTAAAAACAGAGGTTAAGATACCTGCCTTTAGTCATAGTTACTGTGGTAAATCAGTTACAAAAATGCCGCGACCGTTTGCCCTTCCTGTATCCTCATCCTTTAAAGTGTGACTTTGCAGCTGCTCCCATCAAGGGGTGGAATCCCAGCTGGCCCTGCTACTTGCTTTGGTCAGTACAATGTGGCAGAAATGATAGTATGTCAGTTCTGAGGCTAGGCTGAAGAGGTCTTATAGGCTGCCTCTTGATTTCTTAGAACCCTGTCCATGTGAAGGAGTCCAGGCTATTCCGGAAGATGAGAATATATGTGGTGCAGTCACCCCTGTGATCAATAATAGCCAGCCAACCACTGGAGGTGTAACTCAAGCCATCCTAGATGAGCCAGTCCCTAGATGATCCACTGACAGCCAACTGCCAGATATGTGATTGAGACCATCCTGGACCAGGCAGCCCCAGACAAGCCACCTGCTGAACACAGAGGCATGAGTGAGTCCAGCCAAGACCAGCCAAACCTGACCCAGGTCAGAAGAACTACCTAGCCGCCCACAGACTTACAAGCTAAATAATTGCTTAGACTCTGAAGCCACTAAGTTTTGGTGGATTTGTTAGGCAGCAACAACTCTACATGCAGAGGATCTGGGACTTGAACAGAAGACCACCTGACTCCAACACCAGTGAGTGATCTCGAATCCTGTGCACACTGTGCCCCGGCTAATGCAATACCTTCTGTCTGAGAAACAGCATATGTAGCATTGTCATTAGATTTTCGTATTGGTCAGGGTGGGTTCAACCCCCACCTTACCTTGCAGGTTACTGGGCAACTAACTGGGCAGGTTAGCCGCTTTAAACCTTTGTCTCCTCATTTTGTTAACTGTGAACAATGCTGACTGCTTCACAGAGACACCAGGAAGATAAAATGAGATAGCCTATCTAAAGTCCCCAGAGTTTCCTGGAAGATGGAAGTCTGCAATGGGTCCAAAAGTAGAATTTCTCTTTTAGTGTTGCTGTCCAAGCAACTGACAGTTTTAAGAATGGATATCTCTCCTTAGAGATACTGACTTTTTTTTTATTTTATTTTTTTTATTGGGGAATTGGAGGGATGGGAACTGAGCCGGGGAATTGGGGGAAGGGGAACAGACAAGCTGCTGTTGTTTTGTTCTTCAGTCTTGTTGTGGAGGACGTCGCCTCACTGGCCCAAGTTGGCACCATCATTGCGCTCTTCCCAGGCGAGGCAGATCAGTCGCTGGCTTCTGGATGGCTGCTCACGCTGGCTGCTGGCTACATACGATAGCCCATGGCAACCCACTGCCACAGGGGCTGCAGCCTACGCCGTTGCCAGCGACCCACAGCAGCCCAGCTCCAGGTTGAGCTGCCGCTCAGCATCTCAGCTGTGGAGGGCAGTGTCACCGGCCCTCATATGTGGGATCTGAACCGGGGCCCTCTGGCATCCCAAGCCAGTTCTTAACGATCGCGCCACTCGGCCAGCCCGAGATACTGACTTTTTATAGCTTGAAACCATTAGTTCTACAAGAATGCAATACGTTTTCCCCCAATTATCAGCTTTTTTCTAGATCAGTATTTCTCAGAGTGAACTCTACACAGATCACTTACACAAGGATTACCAGCTGTTCGTCAAATGCAGATTTTTGCCACCTCATCCCAGACCTACTGAATTAGACTCCTGAGAGCGGGATCTGAGAATCTACATTTTAAACAAAATTCCCCAATAATATCATGCATTTACATTTTAGAACTTCTGCTAGACCCCTCTGCTAAGAATTTCAAACACAAGGAACATTGCATTTTCTTACTCTATTATTGCTTTCTAGTTGGGCATTCCTCTAGGCTTGTTTGCGTCCTAAGATTTTGGTCAAATAAGATACATTGGCACCTTTGTTGCAGACAGTGTAGACATACCCAACTTTTTGGTGGAAATAGAGTACACAACAGTGAATGAACCAACCCAGATGATACTATGATTTTTAAAGAAGTGTATCAACATGTTCCTCCTTGAATAAATACTGGGAATTCAGTTTTTCCTGTTCCTGTACTCCTTATGCTATTGGGTATTCGGAAAAGTCATGACGTCATTTTGTGTATGTTTTTCAAAGGTCATTTATTTATATAAAGAACAAAGATCAATCAATGACATATTGGCCGTTTTGTTCAATAACCTTTTGCCATCTTTCAGTGAGCTTCATAATTCCTTGTTCATAGAAGGACCTGTCTTTATTTGTGAAAAACTGAACAAGGTGCTGATTTACAGTCTCATCTGAATTGAACGTTATACCACGCAAGGAGTTTTGAAGAGAGTGAAACAAGTGGAAGTCTGATGGCGCAAAGTCAGGTGAGTATGGTAGGTGTGGCAACACATCCCATCCGAGCTCCAATAATTTTTGATGGGTGATCAAACTTGTGTGTGTTCTTACGTTGTCACAATGGAACACAACTCCTTTACCATTAACGAGCTCTGGACGTTTCTGGATGGATTCATTAAAACTGTCCAATTGCCAACAGTACACATTTGAATTGATTGTTTGGTTCCTTGGTGGGAACTTGAAAAACACACCTTTAAAATCCCACCACACTGAGAGCATAACCTTCCTCTGATGAATGTCTGCTTTTGATGTCGTTTGAGGCGAATCATCACGTTGGAACCAAGATCATTTGTGCACCACATTGTTGTAAACAATCCACTTCTCATCACCAGTTATCAGTTGCTTCAAAAAAGGATCATTTTCCTCATGTTTAATGAGCATATTGCAGATGTTTATACATGCCGTCAAGTGAACTTCTTTGAGTTTATGAGGAACCCAAATATCGAGCTTGCTTACGTATCCTAGCTTCTTCAGGTGGTCGTGAACACTTGAATGATGGATATTCAATGTTTCTGCAATCTCTCATGTCGTGTAACGTGGGTTTGAATCAATCAATGCCTTTATTTTGTCGTCATCAACCTCGGTGGGCCTCCCTGACTGAGGAGCATCACTGAGATCAGAATCACCAGCATGGAGTTTTGTGAACTATCATTGGCACTGACATTCTTGTAGAGCATTGTCACCATAAACTTTATGCAACTTTTCACAAGCTTGATGCGCGTTCTTCCCTTTATGGAGGTAAAATATGGCAAAAATGCACAGTTTGGTCTTCCATTTTCAAGTTGTTGTAAAATCTCCAAAACTCAACCAAATCGCTCAATTTTTTTTTAGAATGAAGCTAGAAATGTCAGCTGTCAAATGACATAGCAATAACATAGATGTGAATGACTCTAGTATTCCCAAAAATGAACTAGTGCCATCTGTTGCAAACATGTGTCATGACTTTTTCGAAGACCCAATAGATATGGGAAAAAAGAAGGGTGGAGTGGAGAGGGTATTTACCAACAATATTAGCTTGTCTTTACTGTTATTATCAATAACATTATTTTCACAAAGTAAGCATTAAGAGGAATAGAAAATGACCTTAAATTTACTTTGAAGTTTGTGCAGTCTGAGCTAGTTTTAACAGGAACATTTTTGTTCACCTTCTGAAGTAGCCATTAGAATTGTGGGAGTGTTTCACTAGTGCTAAATTCTCAAGTTCACTGAACTATATAGTCAAAAGTTTAAAGGGTCTTAGTTTGAAGTCTTTTCAGCTGATCTGTTTCATGGTATCATGTTTTTTAGAAGACTTTTTCACCAAGAGTAGAAAAGGGGGGAAAAAATAACAGAAGGAAACTACTATAAAAAGTGCTGTTGGAAGCATATTCCTCTTCAGATGACACCAGTGCTTAGAACTTTTGATTCAAAATTCTTTATTTCCTACAAATATATTTTTTTTCACTGTTCCGAAGGTGAAAGAGGCTCTGAATAGCAAAAGTGCTGTGCTTTTTAAAACCTGCTGGACAACTTCGCATCTCTTACCAGTACTGAAATTTTGCCATACCGATCTGTGTATGACAAACTGTAAAACATATGCATAAAAAAATCTAGACTCTTCTAATTGTGCCAATCTGTGGTTAAAAACTTACTTCTGGAGCCACACAGCTGTTGAAATCAGTCATATTTACAATTTTTACAAATGAGTTTATTTTAATAAAAACAAGTTACTCTGTGAGCATGATCTCTAAACAGATTTATGTGGGCTGGCACAATCTGCTATGCTAAACATATATTCATATTGCTTAGGTCTGCAACCAGTTTTTTTGAGTGGTAACAGTCTTGCTTTGTACAAGGATACCAAATAATTGGCAGCAATTCAGCTAAGGACACTGTTCTCAGCACTTTGCTATTAAAATTGTTTTCCTGGACAGAACTGCCCTGTGGGCATGGCCCTAAATTAGGACTGTAGGCTGCTGGCATTGGGCAGTGAATCAGGCAGACAGCTTATGGAGAGAAGGAGGTGACTACATAAATTGGTGCTAAAGAAGAAAAAGGGGGGGGCAGGAGGGGGATGGGGGGAGAAAAGGAAGGAAGGAAAAAAGCAAGGGAGGGATTGAGAAAGGAAGAGGGAGAGGGAGGGAGAGAGAGGGAGAGGTGTGATTTATAGTCATCAGTGCATACCCTTAAAGGGGTCTCTTTATGTAAGCTCTCCTTGATCTCACCTCACACCTTTGCCTGATGTTTTTATGTTCATGTTTTTTGCTTGGTTGCTAGACTGTAATCTCCTTGAAGACGGAACTATTGCCTGATTCAGCTTTGCATCTCCCACCGTGCCTGGCATACTCTGGCGCTCAAAAACCTTGTTAAATGCATGAACAAAAGAATGAATTTCTGCATCTGATGCATTTCCTTTCCTCAGAGATAAGTATTACACTAGAAAGGGCCTCAGGGGGTCCAGTACTGCCCCCTAGGAGGAGTATTGAAATTTTGTGGGGGCAGTTTATGTCCTGTAGTTCTCATGTTGATGCCCGAGTATTTATTTACATAATGAAAAACATTTTATAATTTTTGCTGATATTAGTATAGTATTTTGGAATAAACTCTCTCTTTTTTCACCTTTATATTATTAGAACATTGGTTTCTTGAAATTATTTGCATAGTTTACATTATCTATGAATTTAATTCGAGGAGAGTAAAGTGATGTTAGATTTTTCTTGTAAATACAGGGTGTTAAGTATGGCAGGACTGAGAGCCTCTGTTTATAGGATCATTGTGCTTTGCTCGTTTCTGCTTCCACCTACGATTCTGAGATGAAACATACAAATGAAAAGAAGCTGTACATTGATTTCAATAATCAGGCTTTCACTTTAAGCAACTGCGTATTTTAGGATTAATGCAGCTCAGTGGAGCACTCTACTGGCAAAGCACAGAGGGTACATGACTGGAGTAGGGGTGGGAGGTGAACGTCAAGTCACCAGGTCCAGGTCCATGAATCTGTGCAGAGTAGCTTGAAGGGTGAGTCGTTTCTCTTTGCTTTGGTTTATACTTTACTTCATTTTTAAAATGATGTGGGGGTTGAGGGAAGGAAAGGTGGGGAAGGACGGTGATGACGTCCGGTTTTCCACAAAGCCTGGGCCCTCAGATGGCCCCCTCTGGGGGGCTGGTTCACATTGAAGCTGTCCGGATTTGAGGACCACGGCTTGCAAAGAAAGCTCTCCAGAAGAGTGACTCCTAAGGGGGTAAAGGTGGGCTTGCGGGGAGCAGAGGGAGGAGAGGGTGGGACCGTCTTGCATGGAGGTTCGAACTGAGGTTGAACTGAACTTTTGGTGTCAGCGGGCCGAGCTGTGGCTTGTGGTGGAGTAGGGACCAGAGGCGAGAGGCGGGGCGGCAGTTGACAGGTGGTGGGGCTTGGGGCTAGAATCAAGACGGGTCTCAGGAAGGCGGGGCTTCTATTGACAGAGGGCGGGGCTTCCGCTGAAACGGAGCAGGGTTTGGACAGAACTGTCACCAGGAGATGGGGCTTACGATGGATGAGAAGGAGCATTTCTCAAGATCCGGCGGTGACAATAGGAAGGCGGAACGCTCAAAGGGCGTGGCCTCACTGACAGAAGGCGGAGCTGCCTTTTGGATAGACCTGAGTGAAGACTAGGCTTCTGCGGATAGAGGGCGGAGCTATCGCCGGCAAGGGGCGGGACCGCTCCGAGGCTTGGAGAAGGCGGGGCTTCTGTGGACGGAGGCGGGGCCTCCGCATACGGGGCGGGGCTTATGTTGACAGCGGGGCGGGGCAGCTCCCTACCTCCCGCCGTGCGCCGATCCAGGGGGTAGAGGCCCGGGTCGAACCCCACCGGAGCAGCAGGGTCCGGGAGTGGCGAACCCGGCGCGCAGCGGGTGGGGGCGCGCAGAGGGCGCGCGCGGGCGGGCCCCGCCTCGGCCGGCGCCCCTACCTCCACACCCGCCGCCGGCCACTGGGACGCGCGCCTCGCCTCGGCCCCCCACCCCCGACCCTCCACGCTCCACCGGGCCCGCGGAGCGCGGAGGCCGTGTGCCGGGCCGCCGAGCGGTTCCGGGTGTAAGGTTCACAGGTCAGAGTTGACTCCCTGAAAAGTGCAACCGCTTTGAAATGCAAGATGGCGGCGGCGGGGCGCTGAGAGGCGCGGCGGCCCCTGCAGGTAGCCGGCTCGGCGACGAGTCGGCCGTGGTTCCCCGGGGCTGCGGGTGGGAACCGGGAGCTCAGCGCCCTCGGCCGGCACGGCGGCCCGGGAAAGCGAGTGGCGCGCGGACCGGATGGAGGAGGGCGGCCCCGGGGTAGAGACCCCGGGGGACCGAGCGCGCTCCCGGCTGCGCGTGGCGGGGCGGACCCGGCGCTGGGCGTCCGAAGGGGAGGGACCGGGCCAGCCTGGGCCGGGCATCGCCGCCGGGAGCCGACCCTGAGCCTCCTGCGCATTTTCGGGGTCCCTGCGGCCGGGGGATGAGCTGGGGAGTGGGCTCTGTAAGGGGAACTCTCAGCCTCCCCCTGCCTGCGGGAGGGCTGAGCAACTTGGGGTTGCTGCGGGGCGTGAAGCCTGGGGCTCCCGGGGGGAGGACGCCGCAGGGATGGAGGACCCCGCAGGGATGGAGGACCCCAGTAATGTTCAGGGTCCTAAGGGAGGCCGGGAGCCCTGCTCTGCGGGGGGCGTGTGGCCTCGTGGGGACTCAGTCTCCCTGAAAGTAAGGAGAGATTCTCTTGCTGGAGCTGAGCGCGCTGGCATTGGGCTTGGAGCCCTGGGGAACGATTCGGGGAAAGCTGGACCCCAATTCCGGGGCCAGACCGTGCCCCCACTTCGGGGCAAGACTCCGAGTTGAGTCCTTAAGAACTATATTAACGTTTTGAGGAAGCCCTGGGACTTAGGGTGAAGTTCGTTACAGAGAATGGAAATGGTATCGGTCCCTTTCAGGAGGGAAACAAGGAGGCTGACCAGGGACGACTCCAAGCCTAGGGCCTAAAGGAAACAGCCCCCTAATCCTTGCGGG